>NW_027183854.1:0-49422 GCF_041296385.1 Aphelocoma coerulescens | reverse complement strand
AACAGCTTTAGGTCAGCAAGCTTACCCAGAGCTTGTCCGCGGCGCGTGAGAACCTGTATTTGCATCAGCTTTCCAGTGGCAGCCCTCTTTCCCTTACAGCCTGCACAGCGCCGTCAGATCGTGGTGCTCTCTGCCCCTTCCTTCTCAGTTCCAAGTACCACCGCGCACCGTCCAGCCTTGCAGGGAGCAAAGACGCGGACAGAGGTCTCGCACAGAAGAACGTGCCAGGAAGAAGCCATGCTCTTTCTCTCTCCTCGTCGTCGCCCAGACTGGGGTGCTGTGTCGAAAGTCTTGGCCAGCGAAAGGCTCATCCAGCAAGGGCTTGTCTCCTGACGCATTTCGTGGCGCTGGAGCTACACAGACCGTTTGGATAACTGTAAAACAGCAAGAAAATGATTGCGCCTCGAGCTGAGGAAAATCCGTGCACAGCACGCTGTGGATGCGTGCAGTATACACTCTGGAGAGCGGGACAGCTGAAAGCCGTCGCTGGGCTTCAGTTCTGCCCGGACCACAGAAGGCGAAGAACGGAGCAGCTGGGCAGCGGGCTAATGTACTCCGTGCAGCGAGTTCCAAAGTCCAGCCGAGAGCTGCTTCACGAGCAGATTCAGCCGAGAATGCTGTGGCTGCTTCAGAAAGTTAGGCGCAGCCCTTGCACTCCAGCACACAACCTGGCCAGAAGCAGTTTCTCACACCTCCAGTGTTGCAGAGTCCATGCAGCTTGAGCACACCCAGGAGGGCGCGTCCAGAAAGAAGGCGTTCCTCAAGTGCCCCTTCTCTACGCAGCCTCGAAACTGAGCACAACACGGTGCGGCTCGGGAGCTTCTTTCTCCGAGAAGACGTGCCGTCACATTATGCGCTCTGGCAGCTCCGTTGCCCACTCGCAGCGGCCGCTCCCAAAGGAAAAGGCTCCAGGAGTAAAAGCCACTGCCGGGCTGAACCTTCCCCTTGCCTCACGTCAAGCAGCAGAAACTGTCCGCTGCACTCCGTACTTCCCTTCTCCGCCGCATACTACCACTGTGATCTCTGCATCTCGAGGCATAAACCGAGCACAGTTGTTTCCAGGGAAAGCTGGAAGAGCAATGGGTAACAGCACGAGTAGCTGCAAGTTGAGCTTTCTGTTTCCGACTGCTAACGCGAATCCGCCAACAAAGCGAGTGGCAGGCACGCTTCCTCTTGCAGCCTGTGCCATTCGCACAGCAGCTCGGTGCTCTGCGCCTTCCTTCTGATGCCCTTCGTACCACGGCGCGCTTTCGTTCTGCTGGAGAAGACGAGCAGTCGTCTGCTTCTCGCCCAGAGAGCACGGTGCCGGCAGCGAAAGCCTCCAGGCTGCTGCTGCTTCTGCCGAAACACGCCGGGGCTGCATGCACTTTCTCTCTCAGCGCCAGCTAGCACCACATTCTGTCTGCGTTGTAGCCTGAATCTTAAGGGAAAGATTCTCGGCTGCGTCTCGCACACAAAACAGCTTTAGGTCAGCAAGCTTACCCAGAGCTTGTCCGCGGCGCGTGAGAACCTGTATTTGCATCAGCTTTCCAGTGGCAGCCCTCTTTCCCTTACAGCCTGCACAGCGCCGTCAGATCGTGGTGCTCTCTGCCCCTTCCTTCTCAGTTCCAAGTACCACCGCGCACCGTCCAGCCTTGCAGGGAGCAAAGACGCGGACAGAGGTCTCGCACAGAAGAACGTGCCAGGAAGAAGCCATGCTCTTTCTCTCTCCTCGTCGTCGCCCAGACTGGGGTGCTGTGTCGAAAGTCTTGGCCAGCGAAAGGCTCATCCAGCAAGGGCTTGTCTCCTGACGCATTTCGTGGCGCTGGAGCTACACAGACCGTTTGGATAACTGTAAAACAGCAAGAAAATGATTGCGCCTCGAGCTGAGGAAAATCCGTGCACAGCACGCTGTGGATGCGTGCAGTATACACTCTGGAGAGCGGGACAGCTGAAAGCCGTCGCTGGGCTTCAGTTCTGCCCGGACCACAGAAGGCGAAGAACGGAGCAGCTGGGCAGCGGGCTAATGTACTCCGTGCAGCGAGTTCCAAAGTCCAGCCGAGAGCTGCTTCACGAGCAGATTCAGCCGAGAATGCTGTGGCTGCTTCAGAAAGTTAGGCGCAGCCCTTGCACTCCAGCACACAACCTGGCCAGAAGCAGTTTCTCACACCTCCAGTGTTGCAGAGTCCATGCAGCTTGAGCACACCCAGGAGGGCGCGTCCAGAAAGAAGGCGTTCCTCAAGTGCCCCTTCTCTACGCAGCCTCGAAACTGAGCACAACACGGTGCGGCTCGGGAGCTTCTTTCTCCGAGAAGACGTGCCGTCACATTATGCGCTCTGGCAGCTCCGTTGCCCACTCGCAGCGGCCGCTCCCAAAGGAAAAGGCTCCAGGAGTAAAAGCCACTGCCGGGCTGAACCTTCCCCTTGCCTCACGTCAAGCAGCAGAAACTGTCCGCTGCACTCCGTACTTCCCTTCTCCGCCGCATACTACCACTGTGATCTCTGCATCTCGAGGCATAAACCGAGCACAGTTGTTTCCAGGGAAAGCTGGAAGAGCAATGGGTAACAGCACGAGTAGCTGCAAGTTGAGCTTTCTGTTTCCGACTGCTAACGCGAATCCGCCAACAAAGCGAGTGGCAGGCACGCTTCCTCTTGCAGCCTGTGCCATTCGCACAGCAGCTCGGTGCTCTGCGCCTTCCTTCTGATGCCCTTCGTACCACGGCGCGCTTTCGTTCTGCTGGAGAAGACGAGCAGTCGTCTGCTTCTCGCCCAGAGAGCACGGTGCCGGCAGCGAAAGCCTCCAGGCTGCTGCTGCTTCTGCCGAAACACGCCGGGGCTGCATGCACTTTCTCTCTCAGCGCCAGCTAGCACCACATTCTGTCTGCGTTGTAGCCTGAATCTTAAGGGAAAGATTCTCGGCTGCGTCTCGCACACAAAACAGCTTTAGGTCAGCAAGCTTACCCAGAGCTTGTCCGCGGCGCGTGAGAACCTGTATTTGCATCAGCTTTCCAGTGGCAGCCCTCTTTCCCTTACAGCCTGCACAGCGCCGTCAGATCGTGGTGCTCTCTGCCCCTTCCTTCTCAGTTCCAAGTACCACCGCGCACCGTCCAGCCTTGCAGGGAGCAAAGACGCGGACAGAGGTCTCGCACAGAAGAACGTGCCAGGAAGAAGCCATGCTCTTTCTCTCTCCTCGTCGTCGCCCAGACTGGGGTGCTGTGTCGAAAGTCTTGGCCAGCGAAAGGCTCATCCAGCAAGGGCTTGTCTCCTGACGCATTTCGTGGCGCTGGAGCTACACAGACCGTTTGGATAACTGTAAAACAGCAAGAAAATGATTGCGCCTCGAGCTGAGGAAAATCCGTGCACAGCACGCTGTGGATGCGTGCAGTATACACTCTGGAGAGCGGGACAGCTGAAAGCCGTCGCTGGGCTTCAGTTCTGCC
This sequence comes from Aphelocoma coerulescens, assembly GCF_041296385.1. NCBI lineage: Eukaryota > Metazoa > Chordata > Aves > Passeriformes > Corvidae > Aphelocoma > Aphelocoma coerulescens. Next base: position 46,004 of record NW_027183854.1, on the reverse strand, counting down.
CGGACCACAGAAGGCGAAGAACGGAGCAGCTGGGCAGCGGGCTAATGTACTCCGTGCAGCGAGTTCCAAAGTCCAGCCGAGAGCTGCTTCACGAGCAGATTCAGCCGAGAATGCTGTGGCTGCTTCAGAAAGTTAGGCGCAGCCCTTGCACTCCAGCACACAACCTGGCCAGAAGCAGTTTCTCACACCTCCAGTGTTGCAGAGTCCATGCAGCTTGAGCACACCCAGGAGGGCGCGTCCAGAAAGAAGGCGTTCCTCAAGTGCCCCTTCTCTACGCAGCCTCGAAACTGAGCACAACACGGTGCGGCTCGGGAGCTTCTTTCTCCGAGAAGACGTGCCGTCACATTATGCGCTCTGGCAGCTCCGTTGCCCACTCGCAGCGGCCGCTCCCAAAGGAAAAGGCTCCAGGAGTAAAAGCCACTGCCGGGCTGAACCTTCCCCTTGCCTCACGTCAAGCAGCAGAAACTGTCCGCTGCACTCCGTACTTCCCTTCTCCGCCGCATACTACCACTGTGATCTCTGCATCTCGAGGCATAAACCGAGCACAGTTGTTTCCAGGGAAAGCTGGAAGAGCAATGGGTAACAGCACGAGTAGCTGCAAGTTGAGCTTTCTGTTTCCGACTGCTAACGCGAATCCGCCAACAAAGCGAGTGGCAGGCACGCTTCCTCTTGCAGCCTGTGCCATTCGCACAGCAGCTCGGTGCTCTGCGCCTTCCTTCTGATGCCCTTCGTACCACGGCGCGCTTTCGTTCTGCTGGAGAAGACGAGCAGTCGTCTGCTTCTCGCCCAGAGAGCACGGTGCCGGCAGCGAAAGCCTCCAGGCTGCTGCTGCTTCTGCCGAAACACGCCGGGGCTGCATGCACTTTCTCTCTCAGCGCCAGCTAGCACCACATTCTGTCTGCGTTGTAGCCTGAATCTTAAGGGAAAGATTCTCGGCTGCGTCTCGCACACAAAACAGCTTTAGGTCAGCAAGCTTACCCAGAGCTTGTCCGCGGCGCGTGAGAACCTGTATTTGCATCAGCTTTCCAGTGGCAGCCCTCTTTCCCTTACAGCCTGCACAGCGCCGTCAGATCGTGGTGCTCTCTGCCCCTTCCTTCTCAGTTCCAAGTACCACCGCGCACCGTCCAGCCTTGCAGGGAGCAAAGACGCGGACAGAGGTCTCGCACAGAAGAACGTGCCAGGAAGAAGCCATGCTCTTTCTCTCTCCTCGTCGTCGCCCAGACTGGGGTGCTGTGTCGAAAGTCTTGGCCAGCGAAAGGCTCATCCAGCAAGGGCTTGTCTCCTGACGCATTTCGTGGCGCTGGAGCTACACAGACCGTTTGGATAACTGTAAAACAGCAAGAAAATGATTGCGCCTCGAGCTGAGGAAAATCCGTGCACAGCACGCTGTGGATGCGTGCAGTATACACTCTGGAGAGCGGGACAGCTGAAAGCCGTCGCTGGGCTTCAGTTCTGCCCGGACCACAGAAGGCGAAGAACGGAGCAGCTGGGCAGCGGGCTAATGTACTCCGTGCAGCGAGTTCCAAAGTCCAGCCGAGAGCTGCTTCACGAGCAGATTCAGCCGAGAATGCTGTGGCTGCTTCAGAAAGTTAGGCGCAGCCCTTGCACTCCAGCACACAACCTGGCCAGAAGCAGTTTCTCACACCTCCAGTGTTGCAGAGTCCATGCAGCTTGAGCACACCCAGGAGGGCGCGTCCAGAAAGAAGGCGTTCCTCAAGTGCCCCTTCTCTACGCAGCCTCGAAACTGAGCACAACACGGTGCGGCTCGGGAGCTTCTTTCTCCGAGAAGACGTGCCGTCACATTATGCGCTCTGGCAGCTCCGTTGCCCACTCGCAGCGGCCGCTCCCAAAGGAAAAGGCTCCAGGAGTAAAAGCCACTGCCGGGCTGAACCTTCCCCTTGCCTCACGTCAAGCAGCAGAAACTGTCCGCTGCACTCCGTACTTCCCTTCTCCGCCGCATACTACCACTGTGATCTCTGCATCTCGAGGCATAAACCGAGCACAGTTGTTTCCAGGGAAAGCTGGAAGAGCAATGGGTAACAGCACGAGTAGCTGCAAGTTGAGCTTTCTGTTTCCGACTGCTAACGCGAATCCGCCAACAAAGCGAGTGGCAGGCACGCTTCCTCTTGCAGCCTGTGCCATTCGCACAGCAGCTCGGTGCTCTGCGCCTTCCTTCTGATGCCCTTCGTACCACGGCGCGCTTTCGTTCTGCTGGAGAAGACGAGCAGTCGTCTGCTTCTCGCCCAGAGAGCACGGTGCCGGCAGCGAAAGCCTCCAGGCTGCTGCTGCTTCTGCCGAAACACGCCGGGGCTGCATGCACTTTCTCTCTCAGCGCCAGCTAGCACCACATTCTGTCTGCGTTGTAGCCTGAATCTTAAGGGAAAGATTCTCGGCTGCGTCTCGCACACAAAACAGCTTTAGGTCAGCAAGCTTACCCAGAGCTTGTCCGCGGCGCGTGAGAACCTGTATTTGCATCAGCTTTCCAGTGGCAGCCCTCTTTCCCTTACAGCCTGCACAGCGCCGTCAGATCGTGGTGCTCTCTGCCCCTTCCTTCTCAGTTCCAAGTACCACCGCGCACCGTCCAGCCTTGCAGGGAGCAAAGACGCGGACAGAGGTCTCGCACAGAAGAACGTGCCAGGAAGAAGCCATGCTCTTTCTCTCTCCTCGTCGTCGCCCAGACTGGGGTGCTGTGTCGAAAGTCTTGGCCAGCGAAAGGCTCATCCAGCAAGGGCTTGTCTCCTGACGCATTTCGTGGCGCTGGAGCTACACAGACCGTTTGGATAACTGTAAAACAGCAAGAAAATGATTGCGCCTCGAGCTGAGGAAAATCCGTGCACAGCACGCTGTGGATGCGTGCAGTATACACTCTGGAGAGCGGGACAGCTGAAAGCCGTCGCTGGGCTTCAGTTCTGCCCGGACCACAGAAGGCGAAGAACGGAGCAGCTGGGCAGCGGGCTAATGTACTCCGTGCAGCGAGTTCCAAAGTCCAGCCGAGAGCTGCTTCACGAGCAGATTCAGCCGAGAATGCTGTGGCTGCTTCAGAAAGTTAGGCGCAGCCCTTGCACTCCAGCACACAACCTGGCCAGAAGCAGTTTCTCACACCTCCAGTGTTGCAGAGTCCATGCAGCTTGAGCACACCCAGGAGGGCGCGTCCAGAAAGAAGGCGTTCCTCAAGTGCCCCTTCTCTACGCAGCCTCGAAACTGAGCACAACACGGTGCGGCTCGGGAGCTTCTTTCTCCGAGAAGACGTGCCGTCACATTATGCGCTCTGGCAGCTCCGTTGCCCACTCGCAGCGGCCGCTCCCAAAGGAAAAGGCTCCAGGAGTAAAAGCCACTGCCGGGCTGAACCTTCCCCTTGCCTCACGTCAAGCAGCAGAAACTGTCCGCTGCACTCCGTACTTCCCTTCTCCGCCGCATACTACCACTGTGATCTCTGCATCTCGAGGCATAAACCGAGCACAGTTGTTTCCAGGGAAAGCTGGAAGAGCAATGGGTAACAGCACGAGTAGCTGCAAGTTGAGCTTTCTGTTTCCGACTGCTAACGCGAATCCGCCAACAAAGCGAGTGGCAGGCACGCTTCCTCTTGCAGCCTGTGCCATTCGCACAGCAGCTCGGTGCTCTGCGCCTTCCTTCTGATGCCCTTCGTACCACGGCGCGCTTTCGTTCTGCTGGAGAAGACGAGCAGTCGTCTGCTTCTCGCCCAGAGAGCACGGTGCCGGCAGCGAAAGCCTCCAGGCTGCTGCTGCTTCTGCCGAAACACGCCGGGGCTGCATGCACTTTCTCTCTCAGCGCCAGCTAGCACCACATTCTGTCTGCGTTGTAGCCTGAATCTTAAGGGAAAGATTCTCGGCTGCGTCTCGCACACAAAACAGCTTTAGGTCAGCAAGCTTACCCAGAGCTTGTCCGCGGCGCGTGAGAACCTGTATTTGCATCAGCTTTCCAGTGGCAGCCCTCTTTCCCTTACAGCCTGCACAGCGCCGTCAGATCGTGGTGCTCTCTGCCCCTTCCTTCTCAGTTCCAAGTACCACCGCGCACCGTCCAGCCTTGCAGGGAGCAAAGACGCGGACAGAGGTCTCGCACAGAAGAACGTGCCAGGAAGAAGCCATGCTCTTTCTCTCTCCTCGTCGTCGCCCAGACTGGGGTGCTGTGTCGAAAGTCTTGGCCAGCGAAAGGCTCATCCAGCAAGGGCTTGTCTCCTGACGCATTTCGTGGCGCTGGAGCTACACAGACCGTTTGGATAACTGTAAAACAGCAAGAAAATGATTGCGCCTCGAGCTGAGGAAAATCCGTGCACAGCACGCTGTGGATGCGTGCAGTATACACTCTGGAGAGCGGGACAGCTGAAAGCCGTCGCTGGGCTTCAGTTCTGCCCGGACCACAGAAGGCGAAGAACGGAGCAGCTGGGCAGCGGGCTAATGTACTCCGTGCAGCGAGTTCCAAAGTCCAGCCGAGAGCTGCTTCACGAGCAGATTCAGCCGAGAATGCTGTGGCTGCTTCAGAAAGTTAGGCGCAGCCCTTGCACTCCAGCACACAACCTGGCCAGAAGCAGTTTCTCACACCTCCAGTGTTGCAGAGTCCATGCAGCTTGAGCACACCCAGGAGGGCGCGTCCAGAAAGAAGGCGTTCCTCAAGTGCCCCTTCTCTACGCAGCCTCGAAACTGAGCACAACACGGTGCGGCTCGGGAGCTTCTTTCTCCGAGAAGACGTGCCGTCACATTATGCGCTCTGGCAGCTCCGTTGCCCACTCGCAGCGGCCGCTCCCAAAGGAAAAGGCTCCAGGAGTAAAAGCCACTGCCGGGCTGAACCTTCCCCTTGCCTCACGTCAAGCAGCAGAAACTGTCCGCTGCACTCCGTACTTCCCTTCTCCGCCGCATACTACCACTGTGATCTCTGCATCTCGAGGCATAAACCGAGCACAGTTGTTTCCAGGGAAAGCTGGAAGAGCAATGGGTAACAGCACGAGTAGCTGCAAGTTGAGCTTTCTGTTTCCGACTGCTAACGCGAATCCGCCAACAAAGCGAGTGGCAGGCACGCTTCCTCTTGCAGCCTGTGCCATTCGCACAGCAGCTCGGTGCTCTGCGCCTTCCTTCTGATGCCCTTCGTACCACGGCGCGCTTTCGTTCTGCTGGAGAAGACGAGCAGTCGTCTGCTTCTCGCCCAGAGAGCACGGTGCCGGCAGCGAAAGCCTCCAGGCTGCTGCTGCTTCTGCCGAAACACGCCGGGGCTGCATGCACTTTCTCTCTCAGCGCCAGCTAGCACCACATTCTGTCTGCGTTGTAGCCTGAATCTTAAGGGAAAGATTCTCGGCTGCGTCTCGCACACAAAACAGCTTTAGGTCAGCAAGCTTACCCAGAGCTTGTCCGCGGCGCGTGAGAACCTGTATTTGCATCAGCTTTCCAGTGGCAGCCCTCTTTCCCTTACAGCCTGCACAGCGCCGTCAGATCGTGGTGCTCTCTGCCCCTTCCTTCTCAGTTCCAAGTACCACCGCGCACCGTCCAGCCTTGCAGGGAGCAAAGACGCGGACAGAGGTCTCGCACAGAAGAACGTGCCAGGAAGAAGCCATGCTCTTTCTCTCTCCTCGTCGTCGCCCAGACTGGGGTGCTGTGTCGAAAGTCTTGGCCAGCGAAAGGCTCATCCAGCAAGGGCTTGTCTCCTGACGCATTTCGTGGCGCTGGAGCTACACAGACCGTTTGGATAACTGTAAAACAGCAAGAAAATGATTGCGCCTCGAGCTGAGGAAAATCCGTGCACAGCACGCTGTGGATGCGTGCAGTATACACTCTGGAGAGCGGGACAGCTGAAAGCCGTCGCTGGGCTTCAGTTCTGCCCGGACCACAGAAGGCGAAGAACGGAGCAGCTGGGCAGCGGGCTAATGTACTCCGTGCAGCGAGTTCCAAAGTCCAGCCGAGAGCTGCTTCACGAGCAGATTCAGCCGAGAATGCTGTGGCTGCTTCAGAAAGTTAGGCGCAGCCCTTGCACTCCAGCACACAACCTGGCCAGAAGCAGTTTCTCACACCTCCAGTGTTGCAGAGTCCATGCAGCTTGAGCACACCCAGGAGGGCGCGTCCAGAAAGAAGGCGTTCCTCAAGTGCCCCTTCTCTACGCAGCCTCGAAACTGAGCACAACACGGTGCGGCTCGGGAGCTTCTTTCTCCGAGAAGACGTGCCGTCACATTATGCGCTCTGGCAGCTCCGTTGCCCACTCGCAGCGGCCGCTCCCAAAGGAAAAGGCTCCAGGAGTAAAAGCCACTGCCGGGCTGAACCTTCCCCTTGCCTCACGTCAAGCAGCAGAAACTGTCCGCTGCACTCCGTACTTCCCTTCTCCGCCGCATACTACCACTGTGATCTCTGCATCTCGAGGCATAAACCGAGCACAGTTGTTTCCAGGGAAAGCTGGAAGAGCAATGGGTAACAGCACGAGTAGCTGCAAGTTGAGCTTTCTGTTTCCGACTGCTAACGCGAATCCGCCAACAAAGCGAGTGGCAGGCACGCTTCCTCTTGCAGCCTGTGCCATTCGCACAGCAGCTCGGTGCTCTGCGCCTTCCTTCTGATGCCCTTCGTACCACGGCGCGCTTTCGTTCTGCTGGAGAAGACGAGCAGTCGTCTGCTTCTCGCCCAGAGAGCACGGTGCCGGCAGCGAAAGCCTCCAGGCTGCTGCTGCTTCTGCCGAAACACGCCGGGGCTGCATGCACTTTCTCTCTCAGCGCCAGCTAGCACCACATTCTGTCTGCGTTGTAGCCTGAATCTTAAGGGAAAGATTCTCGGCTGCGTCTCGCACACAAAACAGCTTTAGGTCAGCAAGCTTACCCAGAGCTTGTCCGCGGCGCGTGAGAACCTGTATTTGCATCAGCTTTCCAGTGGCAGCCCTCTTTCCCTTACAGCCTGCACAGCGCCGTCAGATCGTGGTGCTCTCTGCCCCTTCCTTCTCAGTTCCAAGTACCACCGCGCACCGTCCAGCCTTGCAGGGAGCAAAGACGCGGACAGAGGTCTCGCACAGAAGAACGTGCCAGGAAGAAGCCATGCTCTTTCTCTCTCCTCGTCGTCGCCCAGACTGGGGTGCTGTGTCGAAAGTCTTGGCCAGCGAAAGGCTCATCCAGCAAGGGCTTGTCTCCTGACGCATTTCGTGGCGCTGGAGCTACACAGACCGTTTGGATAACTGTAAAACAGCAAGAAAATGATTGCGCCTCGAGCTGAGGAAAATCCGTGCACAGCACGCTGTGGATGCGTGCAGTATACACTCTGGAGAGCGGGACAGCTGAAAGCCGTCGCTGGGCTTCAGTTCTGCCCGGACCACAGAAGGCGAAGAACGGAGCAGCTGGGCAGCGGGCTAATGTACTCCGTGCAGCGAGTTCCAAAGTCCAGCCGAGAGCTGCTTCACGAGCAGATTCAGCCGAGAATGCTGTGGCTGCTTCAGAAAGTTAGGCGCAGCCCTTGCACTCCAGCACACAACCTGGCCAGAAGCAGTTTCTCACACCTCCAGTGTTGCAGAGTCCATGCAGCTTGAGCACACCCAGGAGGGCGCGTCCAGAAAGAAGGCGTTCCTCAAGTGCCCCTTCTCTACGCAGCCTCGAAACTGAGCACAACACGGTGCGGCTCGGGAGCTTCTTTCTCCGAGAAGACGTGCCGTCACATTATGCGCTCTGGCAGCTCCGTTGCCCACTCGCAGCGGCCGCTCCCAAAGGAAAAGGCTCCAGGAGTAAAAGCCACTGCCGGGCTGAACCTTCCCCTTGCCTCACGTCAAGCAGCAGAAACTGTCCGCTGCACTCCGTACTTCCCTTCTCCGCCGCATACTACCACTGTGATCTCTGCATCTCGAGGCATAAACCGAGCACAGTTGTTTCCAGGGAAAGCTGGAAGAGCAATGGGTAACAGCACGAGTAGCTGCAAGTTGAGCTTTCTGTTTCCGACTGCTAACGCGAATCCGCCAACAAAGCGAGTGGCAGGCACGCTTCCTCTTGCAGCCTGTGCCATTCGCACAGCAGCTCGGTGCTCTGCGCCTTCCTTCTGATGCCCTTCGTACCACGGCGCGCTTTCGTTCTGCTGGAGAAGACGAGCAGTCGTCTGCTTCTCGCCCAGAGAGCACGGTGCCGGCAGCGAAAGCCTCCAGGCTGCTGCTGCTTCTGCCGAAACACGCCGGGGCTGCATGCACTTTCTCTCTCAGCGCCAGCTAGCACCACATTCTGTCTGCGTTGTAGCCTGAATCTTAAGGGAAAGATTCTCGGCTGCGTCTCGCACACAAAACAGCTTTAGGTCAGCAAGCTTACCCAGAGCTTGTCCGCGGCGCGTGAGAACCTGTATTTGCATCAGCTTTCCAGTGGCAGCCCTCTTTCCCTTACAGCCTGCACAGCGCCGTCAGATCGTGGTGCTCTCTGCCCCTTCCTTCTCAGTTCCAAGTACCACCGCGCACCGTCCAGCCTTGCAGGGAGCAAAGACGCGGACAGAGGTCTCGCACAGAAGAACGTGCCAGGAAGAAGCCATGCTCTTTCTCTCTCCTCGTCGTCGCCCAGACTGGGGTGCTGTGTCGAAAGTCTTGGCCAGCGAAAGGCTCATCCAGCAAGGGCTTGTCTCCTGACGCATTTCGTGGCGCTGGAGCTACACAGACCGTTTGGATAACTGTAAAACAGCAAGAAAATGATTGCGCCTCGAGCTGAGGAAAATCCGTGCACAGCACGCTGTGGATGCGTGCAGTATACACTCTGGAGAGCGGGACAGCTGAAAGCCGTCGCTGGGCTTCAGTTCTGCCCGGACCACAGAAGGCGAAGAACGGAGCAGCTGGGCAGCGGGCTAATGTACTCCGTGCAGCGAGTTCCAAAGTCCAGCCGAGAGCTGCTTCACGAGCAGATTCAGCCGAGAATGCTGTGGCTGCTTCAGAAAGTTAGGCGCAGCCCTTGCACTCCAGCACACAACCTGGCCAGAAGCAGTTTCTCACACCTCCAGTGTTGCAGAGTCCATGCAGCTTGAGCACACCCAGGAGGGCGCGTCCAGAAAGAAGGCGTTCCTCAAGTGCCCCTTCTCTACGCAGCCTCGAAACTGAGCACAACACGGTGCGGCTCGGGAGCTTCTTTCTCCGAGAAGACGTGCCGTCACATTATGCGCTCTGGCAGCTCCGTTGCCCACTCGCAGCGGCCGCTCCCAAAGGAAAAGGCTCCAGGAGTAAAAGCCACTGCCGGGCTGAACCTTCCCCTTGCCTCACGTCAAGCAGCAGAAACTGTCCGCTGCACTCCGTACTTCCCTTCTCCGCCGCATACTACCACTGTGATCTCTGCATCTCGAGGCATAAACCGAGCACAGTTGTTTCCAGGGAAAGCTGGAAGAGCAATGGGTAACAGCACGAGTAGCTGCAAGTTGAGCTTTCTGTTTCCGACTGCTAACGCGAATCCGCCAACAAAGCGAGTGGCAGGCACGCTTCCTCTTGCAGCCTGTGCCATTCGCACAGCAGCTCGGTGCTCTGCGCCTTCCTTCTGATGCCCTTCGTACCACGGCGCGCTTTCGTTCTGCTGGAGAAGACGAGCAGTCGTCTGCTTCTCGCCCAGAGAGCACGGTGCCGGCAGCGAAAGCCTCCAGGCTGCTGCTGCTTCTGCCGAAACACGCCGGGGCTGCATGCACTTTCTCTCTCAGCGCCAGCTAGCACCACATTCTGTCTGCGTTGTAGCCTGAATCTTAAGGGAAAGATTCTCGGCTGCGTCTCGCACACAAAACAGCTTTAGGTCAGCAAGCTTACCCAGAGCTTGTCCGCGGCGCGTGAGAACCTGTATTTGCATCAGCTTTCCAGTGGCAGCCCTCTTTCCCTTACAGCCTGCACAGCGCCGTCAGATCGTGGTGCTCTCTGCCCCTTCCTTCTCAGTTCCAAGTACCACCGCGCACCGTCCAGCCTTGCAGGGAGCAAAGACGCGGACAGAGGTCTCGCACAGAAGAACGTGCCAGGAAGAAGCCATGCTCTTTCTCTCTCCTCGTCGTCGCCCAGACTGGGGTGCTGTGTCGAAAGTCTTGGCCAGCGAAAGGCTCATCCAGCAAGGGCTTGTCTCCTGACGCATTTCGTGGCGCTGGAGCTACACAGACCGTTTGGATAACTGTAAAACAGCAAGAAAATGATTGCGCCTCGAGCTGAGGAAAATCCGTGCACAGCACGCTGTGGATGCGTGCAGTATACACTCTGGAGAGCGGGACAGCTGAAAGCCGTCGCTGGGCTTCAGTTCTGCCCGGACCACAGAAGGCGAAGAACGGAGCAGCTGGGCAGCGGGCTAATGTACTCCGTGCAGCGAGTTCCAAAGTCCAGCCGAGAGCTGCTTCACGAGCAGATTCAGCCGAGAATGCTGTGGCTGCTTCAGAAAGTTAGGCGCAGCCCTTGCACTCCAGCACACAACCTGGCCAGAAGCAGTTTCTCACACCTCCAGTGTTGCAGAGTCCATGCAGCTTGAGCACACCCAGGAGGGCGCGTCCAGAAAGAAGGCGTTCCTCAAGTGCCCCTTCTCTACGCAGCCTCGAAACTGAGCACAACACGGTGCGGCTCGGGAGCTTCTTTCTCCGAGAAGACGTGCCGTCACATTATGCGCTCTGGCAGCTCCGTTGCCCACTCGCAGCGGCCGCTCCCAAAGGAAAAGGCTCCAGGAGTAAAAGCCACTGCCGGGCTGAACCTTCCCCTTGCCTCACGTCAAGCAGCAGAAACTGTCCGCTGCACTCCGTACTTCCCTTCTCCGCCGCATACTACCACTGTGATCTCTGCATCTCGAGGCATAAACCGAGCACAGTTGTTTCCAGGGAAAGCTGGAAGAGCAATGGGTAACAGCACGAGTAGCTGCAAGTTGAGCTTTCTGTTTCCGACTGCTAACGCGAATCCGCCAACAAAGCGAGTGGCAGGCACGCTTCCTCTTGCAGCCTGTGCCATTCGCACAGCAGCTCGGTGCTCTGCGCCTTCCTTCTGATGCCCTTCGTACCACGGCGCGCTTTCGTTCTGCTGGAGAAGACGAGCAGTCGTCTGCTTCTCGCCCAGAGAGCACGGTGCCGGCAGCGAAAGCCTCCAGGCTGCTGCTGCTTCTGCGCGAAACACGCCGGGGCTGCATGCACTTTCTCTCTCAGCGCCAGCTAGCACCACATTCTGTCTGCGTTGTAGCCTGAATCTTAAGGGAAAGATTCTCGGCTGCGTCTCGCACACAAAACAGCTTTAGGTCAGCAAGCTTACCCAGAGCTTGTCCGCGGCGCGTGAGAACCTGTATTTGCATCAGCTTTCCAGTGGCAGCCCTCTTTCCCTTACAGCCTGCACAGCGCCGTCAGATCGTGGTGCTCTCTGCCCCTTCCTTCTCAGTTCCAAGTACCACCGCGCACCGTCCAGCCTTGCAGGGAGCAAAGACGCGGACAGAGGTCTCGCACAGAAGAACGTGCCAGGAAGAAGCCATGCTCTTTCTCTCTCCTCGTCGTCGCCCAGACTGGGGTGCTGTGTCGAAAGTCTTGGCCAGCGAAAGGCTCATCCAGCAAGGGCTTGTCTCCTGACGCATTTCGTGGCGCTGGAGCTACACAGACCGTTTGGATAACTGTAAAACAGCAAGAAAATGATTGCGCCTCGAGCTGAGGAAAATCCGTGCACAGCACGCTGTGGATGCGTGCAGTATACACTCTGGAGAGCGGGACAGCTGAAAGCCGTCGCTGGGCTTCAGTTCTGCCCGGACCACAGAAGGCGAAGAACGGAGCAGCTGGGCAGCGGGCTAATGTACTCCGTGCAGCGAGTTCCAAAGTCCAGCCGAGAGCTGCTTCACGAGCAGATTCAGCCGAGAATGCTGTGGCTGCTTCAGAAAGTTAGGCGCAGCCCTTGCACTCCAGCACACAACCTGGCCAGAAGCAGTTTCTCACACCTCCAGTGTTGCAGAGTCCATGCAGCTTGAGCACACCCAGGAGGGCGCGTCCAGAAAGAAGGCGTTCCTCAAGTGCCCCTTCTCTACGCAGCCTCGAAACTGAGCACAACACGGTGCGGCTCGGGAGCTTCTTTCTCCGAGAAGACGTGCCGTCACATTATGCGCTCTGGCAGCTCCGTTGCCCACTCGCAGCGGCCGCTCCCAAAGGAAAAGGCTCCAGGAGTAAAAGCCACTGCCGGGCTGAACCTTCCCCTTGCCTCACGTCAAGCAGCAGAAACTGTCCGCTGCACTCCGTACTTCCCTTCTCCGCCGCATACTACCACTGTGATCTCTGCATCTCGAGGCATAAACCGAGCACAGTTGTTTCCAGGGAAAGCTGGAAGAGCAATGGGTAACAGCACGAGTAGCTGCAAGTTGAGCTTTCTGTTTCCGACTGCTAACGCGAATCCGCCAACAAAGCGAGTGGCAGGCACGCTTCCTCTTGCAGCCTGTGCCATTCGCACAGCAGCTCGGTGCTCTGCGCCTTCCTTCTGATGCCCTTCGTACCACGGCGCGCTTTCGTTCTGCTGGAGAAGACGAGCAGTCGTCTGCTTCTCGCCCAGAGAGCACGGTGCCGGCAGCGAAAGCCTCCAGGCTGCTGCTGCTTCTGCCGAAACACGCCGGGGCTGCATGCACTTTCTCTCTCAGCGCCAGCTAGCACCACATTCTGTCTGCGTTGTAGCCTGAATCTTAAGGGAAAGATTCTCGGCTGCGTCTCGCACACAAAACAGCTTTAGGTCAGCAAGCTTACCCAGAGCTTGTCCGCGGCGCGTGAGAACCTGTATTTGCATCAGCTTTCCAGTGGCAGCCCTCTTTCCCTTACAGCCTGCACAGCGCCGTCAGATCGTGGTGCTCTCTGCCCCTTCCTTCTCAGTTCCAAGTACCACCGCGCACCGTCCAGCCTTGCAGGGAGCAAAGACGCGGACAGAGGTCTCGCACAGAAGAACGTGCCAGGAAGAAGCCATGCTCTTTCTCTCTCCTCGTCGTCGCCCAGACTGGGGTGCTGTGTCGAAAGTCTTGGCCAGCGAAAGGCTCATCCAGCAAGGGCTTGTCTCCTGACGCATTTCGTGGCGCTGGAGCTACACAGACCGTTTGGATAACTGTAAAACAGCAAGAAAATGATTGCGCCTCGAGCTGAGGAAAATCCGTGCACAGCACGCTGTGGATGCGTGCAGTATACACTCTGGAGAGCGGGACAGCTGAAAGCCGTCGCTGGGCTTCAGTTCTGCCCGGACCACAGAAGGCGAAGAACGGAGCAGCTGGGCAGCGGGCTAATGTACTCCGTGCAGCGAGTTCCAAAGTCCAGCCGAGAGCTGCTTCACGAGCAGATTCAGCCGAGAATGCTGTGGCTGCTTCAGAAAGTTAGGCGCAGCCCTTGCACTCCAGCACACAACCTGGCCAGAAGCAGTTTCTCACACCTCCAGTGTTGCAGAGTCCATGCAGCTTGAGCACACCCAGGAGGGCGCGTCCAGAAAGAAGGCGTTCCTCAAGTGCCCCTTCTCTACGCAGCCTCGAAACTGAGCACAACACGGTGCGGCTCGGGAGCTTCTTTCTCCGAGAAGACGTGCCGTCACATTATGCGCTCTGGCAGCTCCGTTGCCCACTCGCAGCGGCCGCTCCCAAAGGAAAAGGCTCCAGGAGTAAAAGCCACTGCCGGGCTGAACCTTCCCCTTGCCTCACGTCAAGCAGCAGAAACTGTCCGCTGCACTCCGTACTTCCCTTCTCCGCCGCATACTACCACTGTGATCTCTGCATCTCGAGGCATAAACCGAGCACAGTTGTTTCCAGGGAAAGCTGGAAGAGCAATGGGTAACAGCACGAGTAGCTGCAAGTTGAGCTTTCTGTTTCCGACTGCTAACGCGAATCCGCCAACAAAGCGAGTGGCAGGCACGCTTCCTCTTGCAGCCTGTGCCATTCGCACAGCAGCTCGGTGCTCTGCGCCTTCCTTCTGATGCCCTTCGTACCACGGCGCGCTTTCGTTCTGCTGGAGAAGACGAGCAGTCGTCTGCTTCTCGCCCAGAGAGCACGGTGCCGGCAGCGAAAGCCTCCAGGCTGCTGCTGCTTCTGCCGAAACACGCCGGGGCTGCATGCACTTTCTCTCTCAGCGCCAGCTAGCACCACATTCTGTCTGCGTTGTAGCCTGAATCTTAAGGGAAAGATTCTCGGCTGCGTCTCGCACACAAAACAGCTTTAGGTCAGCAAGCTTACCCAGAGCTTGTCCGCGGCGCGTGAGAACCTGTATTTGCATCAGCTTTCCAGTGGCAGCCCTCTTTCCCTTACAGCCTGCACAGCGCCGTCAGATCGTGGTGCTCTCTGCCCCTTCCTTCTCAGTTCCAAGTACCACCGCGCACCGTCCAGCCTTGCAGGGAGCAAAGACGCGGACAGAGGTCTCGCACAGAAGAACGTGCCAGGAAGAAGCCATGCTCTTTCTCTCTCCTCGTCGTCGCCCAGACTGGGGTGCTGTGTCGAAAGTCTTGGCCAGCGAAAGGCTCATCCAGCAAGGGCTTGTCTCCTGACGCATTTCGTGGCGCTGGAGCTACACAGACCGTTTGGATAACTGTAAAACAGCAAGAAAATGATTGCGCCTCGAGCTGAGGAAAATCCGTGCACAGCACGCTGTGGATGCGTGCAGTATACACTCTGGAGAGCGGGACAGCTGAAAGCCGTCGCTGGGCTTCAGTTCTGCCCGGACCACAGAAGGCGAAGAACGGAGCAGCTGGGCAGCGGGCTAATGTACTCCGTGCAGCGAGTTCCAAAGTCCAGCCGAGAGCTGCTTCACGAGCAGATTCAGCCGAGAATGCTGTGGCTGCTTCAGAAAGTTAGGCGCAGCCCTTGCACTCCAGCACACAACCTGGCCAGAAGCAGTTTCTCACACCTCCAGTGTTGCAGAGTCCATGCAGCTTGAGCACACCCAGGAGGGCGCGTCCAGAAAGAAGGCGTTCCTCAAGTGCCCCTTCTCTACGCAGCCTCGAAACAGCCTCGAAACTGAGCACAACACGGTGCGGCTCGGGAGCTTCTTTCTCCGAGAAGAACGTGCCGTCACATTATGCGCTCTGGCAGCTCCGTTGCCCACTCGCAGCGGCCGCTCCCAAAGGAAAAGGCTCCAGGAGTAAAAGCCACTGCCGGCTGAACCTTCCCCTTGCCTCACGTCAAGCAGCAGAAACTGTCCGCTGCACTCCGTACTTCCCTTCTCCGCCGCATACTACCACTGTGATCTCTGCATCTCGAGGCATAAACCGAGCACAGTTGTTTCCAGGGAAAGCTGGAAGAGCAATGGGTAACAGCACGAGTAGCTGCAAGTTGAGCTTTCTGTTTCCGACTGCTAACGCGAATCCGCCAACAAAGCGAGTGGCAGGCACGCTTCCTCTTGCAGCCTGTGCCATTCGCACAGCAGCTCGGTGCTCTGCGCCTTCCTTCTGATGCCCTTCGTACCACGGCGCGCTTTCGTTCTGCTGGAGAAGACGAGCAGTCGTCTGCTTCTCGCCCAGAGAGCACGGTGCCGGCAGCGAAAGCCTCCAGGCTGCTGCTGCTTCTGCCGAAACACGCCGGGGCTGCATGCACTTTCTCTCTCAGCGCCAGCTAGCACCACATTCTGTCTGCGTTGTAGCCTGAATCTTAAGGGAAAGATTCTCGGCTGCGTCTCGCACACAAAACAGCTTTAGGTCAGCAAGCTTACCCAGAGCTTGTCCGCGGCGCGTGAGAACCTGTATTTGCATCAGCTTTCCAGTGGCAGCCCTCTTTCCCTTACAGCCTGCACAGCGCCGTCAGATCGTGGTGCTCTCTGCCCCTTCCTTCTCAGTTCCAAGTACCACCGCGCACCGTCCAGCCTTGCAGGGAGCAAAGACGCGGACAGAGGTCTCGCACAGAAGAACGTGCCAGGAAGAAGCCATGCTCTTTCTCTCTCCTCGTCGTCGCCCAGACTGGGGTGCTGTGTCGAAAGTCTTGGCCAGCGAAAGGCTCATCCAGCAAGGGCTTGTCTCCTGACGCATTTCGTGGCGCTGGAGCTACACAGACCGTTTGGATAACTGTAAAAACAGCAAGAAAATGATTGCGCCCTCGAGCTGAGGAAAATCCGTGCACAGCACGCTGTGGATGCGTGCAGTATACACTCTGGAGAGCGGGACAGCTGAAAGCCGTCGCTGGGCTTCAGTCCTGCCCGGACCACAGAAGGCGAAGAACGGAGCAGCTGGGCAGCGGGCTAATGTACTCCGTGCAGCGAGTTCCAAAGTCCAGCCGAGAGCTGCTTCACGAGCAGATTCAGCCGAGAATGCTGT
The DNA here is from genome assembly GCF_041296385.1 of Aphelocoma coerulescens. NCBI lineage: Eukaryota > Metazoa > Chordata > Aves > Passeriformes > Corvidae > Aphelocoma > Aphelocoma coerulescens. The sequence continues at coordinate 29,846 of NW_027183854.1, read as the reverse complement.
GGCTGCTTCAGAAAGTTAGGCGCAGCCCTTGCACTCCAGCACACAACCTGGCCAGAAGCAGTTTCTCACACCTCCAGTGTTGCAGAGTCCATGCAGCTTGAGCACACCCAGGAGGGCGCGTCCAGAAAGAAGGCGTTCCTCAAGTGCCCCTTCTCTACGCAGCCTCGAAACTGAGCACAACACGGTGCGGCTCGGGAGCTTCTTTCTCCGAGAAGACGTGCCGTCACATTATGCGCTCTGGCAGCTCCGTTGCCCACTCGCAGCGGCCGCTCCCAAAGGAAAAGGCTCCAGGAGTAAAAGCCACTGCCGGGCTGAACCTTCCCCTTGCCTCACGTCAAGCAGCAGAAACTGTCCGCTGCACTCCGTACTTCCCTTCTCCGCCGCATACTACCACTGTGATCTCTGCATCTCGAGGCATAAACCGAGCACAGTTGTTTCCAGGGAAAGCTGGAAGAGCAATGGGTAACAGCACGAGTAGCTGCAAGTTGAGCTTTCTGTTTCCGACTGCTAACGCGAATCCGCCAACAAAGCGAGTGGCAGGCACGCTTCCTCTTGCAGCCTGTGCCATTCGCACAGCAGCTCGGTGCTCTGCGCCTTCCTTCTGATGCCCTTCGTACCACGGCGCGCTTTCGTTCTGCTGGAGAAGACGAGCAGTCGTCTGCTTCTCGCCCAGAGAGCACGGTGCCGGCAGCGAAAGCCTCCAGGCTGCTGCTGCTTCTGCCGAAACACGCCGGGGCTGCATGCACTTTCTCTCTCAGCGCCAGCTAGCACCACATTCTGTCTGCGTTGTAGCCTGAATCTTAAGGGAAAGATTCTCGGCTGCGTCTCGCACACAAAACAGCTTTAGGTCAGCAAGCTTACCCAGAGCTTGTCCGCGGCGCGTGAGAACCTGTATTTGCATCAGCTTTCCAGTGGCAGCCCTCTTTCCCTTACAGCCTGCACAGCGCCGTCAGATCGTGGTGCTCTCTGCCCCTTCCTTCTCAGTTCCAAGTACCACCGCGCACCGTCCAGCCTTGCAGGGAGCAAAGACGCGGACAGAGGTCTCGCACAGAAGAACGTGCCAGGAAGAAGCCATGCTCTTTCTCTCTCCTCGTCGTCGCCCAGACTGGCGGTGCTGTGTCGAAAGTCTTGGCCAGCGAAAGGCTCATCCAGCAAGGGCTTGTCTCCTGACGCATTTCGTGGCGCTGGAGCTACACAGACCGTTTGGATAACTGTAAAACAGCAAGAAAATGATTGCGCCTCGAGCTGAGGAAAATCCGTGCACAGCACGCTGTGGATGCGTGCAGTATACACTCTGGAGAGCGGGACAGCTGAAAGCCGTCGCTGGGCTTCAGTCCTGCCCGGACCACAGAAGGCGAAGAACGGAGCAGCTGGGCAGCGGGCTAATGTACTCCGTGCAGCGAGTTCCAAAGTCCAGCCGAGAGCTGCTTCACGAGCAGATTCAGCCGAGAATGCTGTGGCTGCTTCAGAAAGTTAGGCGCAGCCCTTGCACTCCAGCACACAACCTGGCCAGAAGCAGTTTCTCACACCTCCAGTGTTGCAGAGTCCATGCAGCTTGAGCACACCCAGGAGGGCGCGTCCAGAAAGAAGGCGTTCCTCAAGTGCCCCTTCTCTACGCAGCCTCGAAACTGAGCACAACACGGTGCGGCTCGGGAGCTTCTTTCTCCGAGAAGACGTGCCGTCACATTATGCGCCTCTGGCAGCTCCGTTGCCCACTCGCAGCGGCCGCTCCCAAAGGAAAAGGCTCCAGGAGTAAAAGCCACTGCCGGGCTGAACCTTCCCCTTGCCTCACGTCAAGCAGCAGAAACTGTCCGCTGCACTCCGTACTTCCCTTCTCCGCCGCATACTACCACTGTGATCTCTGCATCTCGAGGCATAAACCGAGCACAGTTGTTTCCAGGGAAAGCTGGAAGAGCAATGGGTAACAGCACGAGTAGCTGCAAGTTGAGCTTTCTGTTTCCGACTGCTAACGCGAATCCGCCAACAAAGCGAGTGGCAGGCACGCTTCCTCTTGCAGCCTGTGCCATTCGCACAGCAGCTCGGTGCTCTGCGCCTTCCTTCTGATGCCCTTCGTACCACGGCGCGCTTTCCGTTCTGCTGGAGAAGACGAGCAGTCGTCTGCTTCTCGCCAGAGAGCACGGTGCCGGCAGCGAAAGCTCCCCAGGCTGCTGCTGCTTCTGCCGAAACACGCCGGGGCTGCATGCACTTTCTCTCTCAGCGCCAGCTAGCACCACATTCTGTCTGCGTTGTAGCCTGAATCTTAAGGGAAAGATTCTCGGCTGCGTCTCGCACACAAAACAGCTTTAGGTCAGCAAGCTTACCCAGAGCTTGTCCGCGGCGCGTGAGAACCTGTATTTGCATCAGCTTTCCAGTGGCAGCCCTCTTTCCTTACAGCCTGCACAGCGCCGTCAGATCGTGGTGCTCTCTGCCCCTTCCTTCTCAGTTCCAAGTACCCACCCGCGCACCGTCCAGCCTTGCAGGGAGCAAAGACGCGGACAGAGGTCTCGCACAGAAGAACGTGCCAGGAAGAAGCCATGCTCTTTCTCTCTCCTCGTCGTCGCCCAGACTGGGGTGCTGTGTCGAAAGTCTTGGCCAGCGAAAGGCTCATCCAGCAAGGGCTTGTCTCCTGACGCATTTCGTGGCGCTGGAGCTACACAGACCGTTTGGATAACTGTAAAACAGCAAGAAAATGATTGCGCCTCGAGCTGAGGAAAATCCGTGCACAGCACGCTGTGGATGCGTGCAGTATACACTCTGGAGAGCGGGACAGCTGAAAGCCGTCGCTGGGCTTCAGTCCTGCCCGGACCACAGAAGGCGAAGAACGGAGCAGCTGGGCAGCGGGCTAATGTACTCCGTGCAGCGAGTTCCAAAGTCCAGCCGAGAGCTGCTTCACGAGCAGATTCAGCCGAGAATGCTGTGGCTGCTTCAGAAAGTTAGGCGCAGCCCTTGCACTCCAGCACACAACCTGGCCAGAAGCAGTTTCTCACACCTCCAGTGTTGCAGAGTCCATGCAGCTTGAGCACACCCAGGAGGGCGCGTCCAGAAAGAAGGCGTTCCTCAAGTGCCCCTTCTCTACGCAGCCTCGAAACTGAGCACAACACGGTGCGGCTCGGGAGCTTCTTTCTCCGAGAAGACGTGCCGTCACATTATGCGCTCTGGCAGCTCCGTTGCCCACTCGCAGCGGCCCGCTCCCAAAGGAAAAGGCTCCAGGAGTAAAAGCCACTTGCCGGGCTGAACCTTCCCCCTTGCCTCACGTCAAGCAGCAGAAACTGTCCGCTGCACTCCGTACTTCCCTTCTCCGCCGCATACTACCACTGTGATCTCTGCATCTCGAGGCATAAACCGAGCACAGTTGTTTCCAGGGAAAGCTGGAAGAGCAATGGGTAACAGCACGAGTAGCTGCAAGTTGAGCTTTCTGTTTCCGACTGCTAACGCGAATCCGCCAACAAAGCGAGTGGCAGGCACGCTTCCTCTTGCAGCCTGTGCCATTCGCACAGCAGCTCGGTGCTCTGCGCCTTCCTTCTGATGCCCTTCGTACCACGGCGCGCTTTCGTTCTGCTGGAGAAGACGAGCAGTCGTCTGCTTCTCGCCCAGAGAGCACGGTGCCGGCAGCGAAAGCCTCCAGGCTGCTGCTGCTTCTGCCGAAACACGCCGGGGCTGCATGCACTTTCTCTCTCAGCGCCAGCTAGCACCACATTCTGTCTGCGTTGTAGCCTGAATCTTAAGGGAAAGATTCTCGGCTGCGTCTCGCACACAAAACAGCTTTAGGTCAGCAAGCTTACCCAGAGCTTGTCCGCGGCGCGTGAGAAACCTGTATTTTGCATCAGCTTTCCAGTGGCAGCCCTCTTTCCCTTACAGCCTGCACAGCGCCGTCAGATCGTGGTGCTCTCTGCCCCTTCCTTCTCAGTTCCAAGTACCACCGCGCACCGTCCAGCCTTGCAGGGAGCAAAGACGCGGACAGAGGTCTCGCACAGAAGAACGTGCCAGGAAGAAGCCATGCTCTTTCTCTCTCCTCGTCGTCGCCCAGACTGGGGTGCTGTGTCGAAAGTCTTGGCCCAGCGAAAGGCTCATCCAGCAAGGGCTTGTCTCCTGACGCATTTCGTGCGCTGGAGCTACACAGACCGTTTGGATAACTGTAAAACAGCAAGAAAATGATTGCGCCTCGAGCTGAGGAAAATCCGTGCACAGCACGCTGTGGATGCGTGCAGTATACACTCTGGGAGAGCGGGACAGCTGAAAGCCGTCGCTGGGCTTCAGTCCTGCCCGGACCACAGAAGGCGAAGAACGGAGCAGCTGGGCAGCGGGCTAATGTACTCCGTGCAGCGAGTTCCAAAGTCCAGCCGAGAGCTGCTTCACGAGCAGATTCAGCCGAGAATGCTGTGGCTGCTTCAGAAAGTTAGGCGCAGCCCTTGCACTCCAGCACACAACCTGGCCAGAAGCAGTTTCTCACACCTTCCAGTGTTGCAGAGTCCATGCAGCTTGAGCACACCCAGGAGGGCGCGTCCAGAAAGAAGGCGTTCCTCAAGTGCCCCTTCTCTACGCAGCCTCGAAACTGAGCACAACACGGTGCGGCTCGGGAGCTTCTTTCTCCGAGAAGACGTGCCGTCACATTATGCGCTCTGGCAGCTCCGTTGCCCACTCGCAGCGGCCGCTCCCAAAGGAAAAGGCTCCAGGAGTAAAAGCCACTGCCTGGGCTGAACCTTCCCCTTGCCTCACGTCAAGCAGCAGAAACTGTCCGCTGCACTCCGTACTTCCCTTCTCCGCCGCATACTACCACTGTGATCTCTGCATCTCGAGGCATAAACCGAGCACAGTTGTTTCCAGGGAAAGCTGGAAGAGCAATGGGTAACAGCACGAGTAGCTGCAAGTTGAGCTTTCTGTTTCCGACTGCTAACGCGAATCCGCCAACAAAGCGAGTGGCAGGCACGCTTCCTCTTGCAGCCTGTGCCATTCGCACAGCAGCTCGGTGCTCTGCGCCTTCCTTCTGATGCCCTTCGTACCACGGCGCGCTTTCGTTCTGCTGGAGAAGACGAGCAGTCGTCTGCTTCTCGCCCAGAGAGCACGGTGCCGGCAGCGAAAGCCTCCAGGCTGCTGCTGCTTCTGCCGAAACACGCCGGGGCTGCATGCACTTTCTCTCTCAGCGCCAGCTAGCACCACATTCTGTCTGCGTTGTAGCCTGAATCTTAAGGGAAAGATTCTCGGCTGCGTCTCGCACAACAAAACAGCTTTAGGTCAGCAAGCTTACCCAGAGCTTGTCCGCGGCGCGTGAGAACCTGTATTTGCATCAGCTTTCCAGTGGCAGCCCTCTTTCCCTTACAGCCTGCACAGCGCCGTCAGATCGTGGTGCTCTCTGCCCCTTCCTTCTCAGTTCCAAGTACCACCGCGCACCGTCCAGCCTTGCAGGGAGCAAAGACGCGGACAGAGGTCTCGCACAGAAGAACGTGCCAGAAGAAGCCATGCTCTTTCTCTCTCCTCGTCGTCGCCCAGACTGGGGGTGCTGTGTCGAAAGTCTTGGCCAGCGAAAGGCTCATCCAGCAAGGGCTTGTCTCCTGACGCATTTCGTGGCGCTGGAGCTACACAGACCGTTTGGATAACTGTAAAACAGCAAGAAAATGATTGCGCCTCGAGCTGAGGAAAATCCGTGCACAGCACGCTGTGGATGCGTGCAGTATACACTCTGGAGAGCGGGACAGCTGAAAGCCGTCGCTGGGCTTCAGTCCTGCCCGGACCACAGAAGGCGAAGAACGGAGCAGCTGGGCAGCGGGCTAATGTACTCCGTGCAGCGAGTTCCAAAGTCCAGCCGAGAGCTGCTTCACGAGCAGATTCAGCCGAGAATGCTGTGGCTGCTTCAGAAAGTTAGGCGCAGCCCTTGCACTCCAGCACACAACCTGGCCAGGAAGCAGTTTCTCACACCTCCAGTGTTGCAGAGTCCATGCAGCTTGAGAGCACACCCAGGAGGGCGCGTCCAGAAAGAAGGCGTTCCTCAAGTGCCCCTTCTCTACGCAGCCTCGAAACTGAGCACAACACGGTGCGGCTCGGGAGCTTCTTTCTCCGAGAAGACGTGCCGTCACATTATGCGCTCTGGCAGCTCCGTTGCCCACTCGCCAGCGGCCGCTCCCAAAGGAAAAGGCTCCAGGAGTAAAAGCCACTGCCCGGGCTGAACCTTCCCCTTGCCTCACGTCAAGCAGCAGAAACTGTCCGCTGCACTCCGTACTTCCCTTCTCCGCCGCATACTACCACTGTGATCTCTGCATCTCGAGGCATAAACCGAGCACAGTTGTTTCCAGGGAAAGCTGGAAGAGCAATGGTAACAGCACGAGTAGCTGCAAGTTGAGCTTTCTGTTTCCGACTGCTAACGCGAATCCGCCAACAAAGCGAGTGGCAGGCACGCTTCCTCTTGCAGCCTGTGCCATTCGCACAGCAGCTCGGTGCTCTGCGCCTTCCTTCTGATGCCCTTCGTACCACGGCGCGCTTTCGTTCTGCTGGAGAAGACGAGCAGTCGTCTGCTTCTCGCCCAGAGAGCACGGTGCCGGCAGCGAAAGCCTCCAGGCTGCTGCTGCTTCTGCCGAAACACGCCGGGGCTGCATGCACTTTCTCTCTCAGCGCCAGCTAGCACCACATTCTGTCTGCGTTGTAGCCTGAATCTTAAGGGAAAGATTCTCGGCTGCGCTCTCGCACACAAAACAGCTTTAGGTCAGCAAGCTTACCCAGAGCTTGTCCGCGGCGCGTGAGAACCTGTATTTGCATCAGCTTTCCAGTGGCAGCCCTCTTTCCCCTTACAGCCTGCACAGCGCCGTCAGATCGTGGTGCTCTCTGCCCCTTCCTTCTCAGTTCCAAGTACCACCGCGCACCGTCCAGCCTTGCAGGGAGCAAAGACGCGGACAGAGGTCTCGCACAGAAGAACGTGCCAGGAAGAAGCCATGCTCTTTCTCTCTCCCTCGTCGTCGCCCAGACTGGGGTGCTGTGTCGAAAAGTCTTGGCCAGCGAAAGGCTCATCCAGCAAGGGCTTGTCTCCTGACGCATTTCGTGGCGCTGGAGCTACACAGACCGTTTGGATAACTGTAAAACAGCAAGAAAATGATTGCGCCTCGAGCTGAGGAAAATCCGTGCACAGCACGCTGTGGATGCGTGCAGTATACACTCTGGAGAGCGGGACAGCTGAAAGCCGTCGCTGGGCTTCAGTCCTGCCCGGACCACAGAAGGCGAAGAAACGGAGCAGCTGGGCAGCGGGCTAATGTACTCCGTGCAGCGAGTTCCAAAGTCCAGCCGAGAGCTGCTTCACGAGCAGATTCAGCCGAGAATGCTGTGGCTGCTTCAGAAAGTTAGGCGCAGCCCTTGCACTCCAGCACAACAACCTGGCCAGAAGCAGTTTCTCACACCTCCAGTGTTGCAGAGTCCATGCAGCTTGAGCACACCCAGGAGGGCGCGTCCAAGAAAGAAGGCGTTCCTCAAGTGCCCCTTCCTCTACGCAGCCTCGAAACTGAGCACAACACGGTGCGGCTCGGGAGCTTCTTTCTCCGAGAAGACGTGCCGTCACATTATGCGCTCTGGCAGCTCCGTTGCCCACTCGCAGCTGCCGCTCCCAAAGGAAAAGGCTCCAGGAGTAAAAGCCAACTGCCGGGCTGAACCTTCCCTTGCCTCACGTCAAGCAGCAGAAAACTGTCCGCTGCACTCCGTACTTCCCTTCTCCGCCGCATACTACCACTGTGATCTCTGCATCTCGAGGCATAAACCGAGCAACAGTTGTTTCCAGGGAAAGCTGGAAGAGCAATGGGTAACAGCACGAGTAGCTGCAAGTTGAGCTTTTCTGTTTCCGACTGCTAACGCGAATCCGCCACAAAGCGAGTGGCAGGCACGCTTCCTCTTGCAGCCTGTGCCATTCGCACAGCAGCTCGGTGCTCTGCGCCCTTCCTTCTGATGCCCTTCGTACCACGGCGCGCTTTCGTCTGCTGAAGAAGACGAGCAGTCGTCTGCTTCTCGCCCAGAGAGCACGGTGCCGGCAGCGAAAGCCTCCAGGCTGCTGCTGCTCTCTGCCGAACACGCCGGGGCTGCATGCACTTTCTCTCTCAGCGCCAGCTAGCACCACATTCTGTCTGCGTTGTAGCCTGAATCTTAAGGGAAAGATTCTCGGCTGCGTCTCGCACACAAAACAGCTTTAGGTCAGGCAAGCTTACCCAGAGCTTGTCCGCGGCGCGTGAGAACCTGTATTTGCATCAGCTTTCCAGTGGCAGCCCTCTCTTTCCCTTACAGCCTGCCACAGCGCCGTCAGATCGTGGTGCTCTCTGCCCCTTCCTTTCTCAGTTCCAAGTACCACCCGCGCACCGTCCAGCCTTGCAGGGGAGCAAAGACGCGGACAGAGGTCTCGGCACAGAAGAACGTGCCAGGAAGAAGCCATGCTCTTTCCTCTCTCCTCGTCGTCGCCCAGACTGGGGTGCTGTGTCGAAAGTCTTGGCCAGCGAAAGGCTCATCCAGCAAGGGCTTGTCTCCTGACGCATTTCGTGGCGCTGGAGCTACACAGACCGTTTGGATAACTGTAAAACAGCAAGAAAATGATTGCGCCTCGAGCTGAGGAAAATCCGTGCACAGCACGCTGTGGATGCGTGCAGTATACACTCTGGAGAGCGGGACAGCTGAAAGCCGTCGCTGGGCTTCAGTCCTGCCCGGACCACAGAAGGCGAAGAACGGAGCAGCTGGGCAGCGGGCTAATGTACTCCGTGCAGCGAGTTCCAAAGTCCAGCCGCAGAGCTGCTTCACGAGCAGATTCAGCCGAGAATGCTGTGGCTGCTTCAGAAAGTTGAGGCGCAGCCCTTGCACTCCAGCACACAACCTGGCCAGAAGCAGTTTCTCACACCTCCAGTGTTGCAGAGTCCATGCAGCTTGAGCACACCCAGGAGGGCGCGTCCAGAAAGAAGGCGTTCCTCAAGTGCCACCTTCTCTACGCAGCCTCGAAACTGAGGCACAACACGGTGCGGCTCGGGAGCTTTCTTTCTCCGAGAAGACGTGCCGTCACATTATGCGCTCTGGCAGCTCCGTTGCCCACTCGCAGCGGCCGCTCCCAAAGGAAAAGGCTCCAGGAGTAAAAGCCACTGCCGGGCTGAACCTTCCCTCCTTGCCTCACGTCAAGGCAGCAGAACTGTCCGCTGCACTCCGTACTTCCCTTCTCCGCGCATACTACCACTTGTGATCTCTGCATCTCGAGGCATAAACCGAGCACAGTTGTTTCCAGGGAAAGCTGGAAGAGCAATGGGTAACAGCACGAGTAGCTGCAAAGTTGAGCTTTCTGTTTCCGACTGCTAACGCGAATCCGCCAACAAAGCGAGTGGCAGGCACGCTTCCTCTTGCAGCCTGTGCCATTCGCACAGCAGCTCGGTGCTCTGCGCCTTCCCTTCTGATGCCCTTCGTACCCACGGCGCGCTTTCGTTCTGCTGGAGAAGACGAGCAGTTCGTCTGCTTCTCGCCCAGAGAGCACGGTGCCGGCAGCGAAAGCCTCCAGGCTGCTGCTGCTTCTGCCGAAACACGCCGGGGCTGCATGCACTTTCTCTCTCAGCGCCAGCTAGCACCACATTCTGTCTGCGTTGTAGCCTGAATCTTAAGGGAAAGATTCTCGGCTGCGTCTCGCACACAAAACAGCTTTAGGTCAGCAAGCTTACCCAGAGCTTGTCCGCGGCGCGTGAGAACCTGTATTTGCATCAGCTTTCCAGTGGCAGCCCTCTTTCCCTTACAGCCCTGCACAGCGCCGTCAGATCGTGGTGCTCTCTGCCCCTTCCTTCTCAGTTCCAAGTACCGACCGCGCACCGTCCAGCCTTGCAGGGAGCAAAGACGCGGACAGAGGTCTCGCACAGAAGAACGTGCCAGGAAGAAGCCATGCTCTTTCTCTCTCCTCGTCGTCGCCCAGACTGGGGTGCTGTGTCGAAAGTCTTGGCCAGCGAAAGGCTCATCCAGCAAGGGCTTGTCTCCTGACGCATTTCGTGGCGCTGGAGCTACACAGACCGTTTGGATAACTGTAAACAGCAAGAAAATGATTGCGCCTCGAGCTGAGGAAAATCCGTGCACAGCACGCTGTGGATGCGTGCAGTATACACTCTGGAGAGCGGGACAGCTGAAAAGCCGTCGCTGGGCTTCAGTCCTGCCCGGACCACAGAAGGCGAAGTAACGGAGCAGCTGGGCAGCGGGCTAATGTTACTCACCGTGCAGCGAGTTCCCAAAGTCCAGCCGAGAGCTGCTTCACGAGCAGATTCAGCCGAGAATGCTGTGGCTGCTTCAGAAAGTTAGGCGCAAGCCCTTGCACTCCCAGCACAACCTGGCAGAAGCAGTTTCTCACACCTCCAGTGTTGCAGAGTCCATGCAGCTTGAGCACACCCAGGAGGCGCGCGTCCAGAAAGAAGGCGTTCCTCAAGTGCCCCTTCTCTACGCAGCTCGAAACTGAGCACAACACGGTGCGGCTCGGGAGCTTCTTTCTCCGAAAGACGTGCCGTCACATTATGCGCTCTGGCAGCTCCGTTGCCCACTCGCAGCGGCCGCTCCCAAAGGAAAAGGCTCCAGGAGTAAAAGCCACTGCCGGGCTGAACCTTCCCTTGCCTCACGTCAAGCAGCAGAAACTGTCCGCTGCACTCCGTACTTCCCTTCTCCGCCGCATACTACCACTGTGATCTCTGCATCTCGAGGCATAAACCGAGCACAGTTGTTTCCAGGGAAAGCTGGAAGAGCAATGGGTAACAGCACGAGTAGCTGCAAGTTGAGCTTTCTGTTCCGACTGCTAACGCGAATCCGCCAACAAAGCGAGTGGCAGGCACGCTTCCTCTTGCAGCCTGTGCCATTCGCACAGCAGCTCGGTGCTCTGCGCCTTCCTTCTGATGCCCTTCGTACCACGGCGCGCTTTCGTTCTGCTGGAGAAGACGAGCAGTCGTCTGCTTCTCTCGCCCAGAGAGCACGGTGCCGCAGCGAAAGCCTCCAGGCTGCTGCTGCTTCTGCCGAAACACGCCGGGGCTGCATGCACTTTCTCTCTCAGCGCCAGCTAGCACCCACATTCTGTCTGCGTTGTAGCCTGAATCTTAAGGGAAAGATTCTCGGCTGCGTCTCGCACACAAAACAGCTTTAGGTCAGCAAGGCTTACCCAGAGCTTGTCCGCGGCGCGTGAGAACCTGTATTTGCATCAGCTTTCCAGTGGCAGCCCTCTTTCCCTTACAGCCTGCACAGCGCCGTCAGATCGTGGTGCTCTCTGCCCCTTCCTTCTCAGTTCAAGTACCACCGCGCACCGTCCAGCCTTGCAGGGAGCAAAGACGCGGACAGAGGTCTCGCACAGAAGAACGTGCCAGGAAGAAGCCATGCTCTTTCTCTCTCCTCGTCGTCGCCCAGACTGGGGTGCTGTGTCGAAAGTCTTGGCCAGCGAAAGGCTCATCCAGCAAGGGCTTGTCTCCTGACGCATTTCGTGGCGCTGGAGCTACACAGACCTGTTTGGATAACTGTAAAACAGCAAGAAAATGATTGCGCCTCGAGCTGAGGAAAATCCGTGCACAGCACGCTGTGGATGCGTGCAGTATACACTCTGGAGAGCGGGACAGCTGAAAGCCGTCGCTGGGCTTCAGTCCTGCCCGGACCACAGAAGGCGAAGAACGGAGCAGCTGGGCAGCGGGCTAATGTACTCCGTGCAGCGAGTTCCAAAAGTCCAGCCGAGAGCTGCTTCACGAGCAGATTCAGCCGAGAATGCTGTGGGCTGCTTCAGAAAGTTAGGCGCAGCCCTTGCCACTCCAGCACACAACCTGGCCAGAAGCAGTTTCCTCACGACCTCCAGTGTTGCAGAGTCCATGCAGCTTGAGCACACCCAGGAGGGCGCGTCCAGAAAGAAGGCGTTCCTCAAGTGCCCCTTCTCTACGCAGCCTCGAAACTGAGCACAACACGGTGCGGCTCGGGAGCTTCTTTCCTCCGAGAAGACGTGCCGTCACATTATGCGCTCTGGCAGCTCCGTTGCCCACTCGCAGCGGCCGCTCCCAAAGGGAAAAGGCTCCAGGAGTAAAAGCCACTGCCGGGCTGAACCTTCCCCTTGCCTCACGTCAAGCAGCAGAAACTGTCCGCGTGCACTCCGTACTTCCCTTCTCCGCCGCATACTACCACTGTGATCTCTGCATCTCGAGGCATAAACCGAGCACAGTTGTTTCCAGGGAAAGCTGGGAAGAGCAATGGTAACAGCACGAGTAGCTGCAAGTTGAGCTTTCTGTTTCCGACTGCTAACGCGACTCCGCCAAACAAAGCGAGTGGCAGGCACGCTTCCTCTTGCAGCCTGTGCCATTCGCAACAGCAGCTCGGTGCTCTGCGCCTTCTTCTGATGCCCTTCGTACCACGGCGCGCTTTCGTTCTGCTGGAGAAGACGAGCAGTCGTCTGCTTCTCGCCCAGAGAGCACGGTGCCGGCAGCGAAAGCCTCCAGGCTGCTGCTGCTTCTGCCGAAACACGCGGGGCTGCATGCACTTTCTCTCTCAGCGCCAGCTAGCACCACATTCTGTCTGCGTTGTAGCCTGAATCTTAAGGGAAAGATTCTCGTGCTGCGTCTCGCACACAAAACAGCTTTAGGTCAGCAAGCTTACCCAGAGCTTGTCCGCGGCGCGTGAGAACCTGTATTTGCATCAGCTTTCAGTGGCAGCCCTCTTTCCCTTACAGCCTGCACAGCGCCGTCAGATCGTGGTGCTCTCTGCCCCTTCCTTCTCAGTTCCAAGTACCCACCTGCGCACCCGTCCAGCCTTGCAGGGAGCAAAGACGCGGGACAGAGGGTCTCAGCACAGAAGAACGTGCCAGAAGAAGCCATGCTCTTCTCTCTCTCCTCGTCGTCGCCCCAGACTGGGGTGCTGTGTCGAACAGTCTTGGGCAGCGAAAGGCTCATCCAGCAAGGGCTGTTCTCCTGACGCATTTCGTGGCGCTGGAGCTACACAGACCGTTTGGATAACTGTAAAACAGCAAGAAAATGATTGCGCCTCGAGCTGAGGAAAATCCGTGCACAGCACTGCTGTGGATGCGTGCAGTATACACTCTGGAGAGCGGGACAGGCTGAAAGCCGTCGCTGGGCTTCAGTCCTGCCCGACCACAGAAGGCGAAGAACGGAGCAGCTGGGCAGCGGGCTAATGTACTCCGTGCCAGCGAGTTCCAAAGTCCAGCCGAGAGCTGCTTCACGAGCAGATTCAGCCGAGATGCTGTGGCTGCTTCAGAAAGTTAGGCGTCAGCCCTTGCACTCCAGCACACAACCTGGCCAGAAGCAGTTTCTCACACCTCCAGTGTTGCAGAGTCCATGCAGCTTGAGCACACCCAGGAGGGCGCGTCCAGAAAGAAGGGGCGTTCCTCAAGTGCCCCCTTCTCTACGCAGCCTCGAAACTGAGCACAACACGGTGCGGCTCGGGAGCTTCTTTCTCCGAGAAGACGTGCCGTCACATTATGCGCTCTGGCAGCTCCGTTGCCCACTCGCAGCGGCCGCTCCCAAAGGAAAAGGCTCCAGGAGTAAAAGCCACTGCCGGGCTGAACCTTCCCCTTGCCTCACGTCAAGCAGCAGAAACTGTCCGCTGCACTCCCGTACTTCCCTTCTCCGCCGCATACTACCACTGTGATCTCTGCATCTCGAGGCATAAACCGAGCACAGTTGTTTCCAGGGAAAGCTGGAAGAGCAATGGGTAACAGCACGAGTAGCTGCAAGTTGAGCTTTCTGTTTCCGACTGCTAACGCGAATCCGCCAACAAAGCGAGTGGCAGGCACGCTTCCTCTTGCAGCCTGTGCCATTCGCACAGCAGCTCGGTGCTCTGCGCCTTCCTTCTGATGCCCTTCGTACCACGGCGCGCTTTCGTTCTGCTGGAGAAGACGAGCAGTCGTCTGCTTCTCGCCCAGAGAGCACGGTGCCGGCAGCGAAAGCCTCCAGGCTGCTGCTGCTTCTGCCGAAACACGCCGGGGCTGCATGCACTTTCTCTCTCAGCGCCAGCTAGCACCACATTCTGTCTGCGTTGTAGCCTGAATCTTAAGGGAAAGATTCTCGGCTGCGTCTCGCACACAAAACAGCTTTAGGTCAGCAAGCTTACAGAACCTGTATTTGCATCAGCTTTCCAGTGGCAGCCCTCTTTCCCTTACAGCCTGCACAGCGCCGTCAGATCGTGGTGCTCTCTGCCCCTTCCTTCTCAGTTCCAAGTACCACCGCGCACCGTCCAGCCTTGCAGGGAGCAAAGACGCGGACAGAGGTCTCGCACAGAAGAACGTGCCAGGAAGAAGCCATGCTCTTTCTCTCTCCTCGTCGTCGCCCAGACTGGGGTGCTGTGTCGAAAGTCTTGGCCAGCGAAAGGCTCATCCAGCAAGGGCTTGTCTCCTGACGCATTTCGTGGCGCTGGAGCTACACAGACCGTTTGGATAACTGTAAAACAGCAAGAAAATGATTGCGCCTCGAGCTGAGGAAAATCCGTGCACAGCACGCTGTGGATGCGTGCAGTATACACTCTGGAGAGCGGGACAGCTGAAAGCCGTCGCTGGGCTTCAGTTCTGCCCGGACCACAGAAGGCGAAGAACGGAGCAGCTGGGCAGCGGGCTAATGTACTCCGTGCAGCGAGTTCCAAAGTCCAGCCGAGAGCTGCTTCACGAGCAGATTCAGCCGAGAATGCTGTGGCTGCTTCAGAAAGTTAGGCGCAGCCCTTGCACTCCAGCACACAACCTGGCCAGAAGCAGTTTCTCACACCTCCAGTGTTGCAGAGTCCATGCAGCTTGAGCACACCCAGGAGGGCGCGTCCAGAAAGAAGGCGTTCCTCAAGTGCCCCTTCTCTACGCAGCCTCGAAACTGAGCACAACACGGTGCGGCTCGGGAGCTTCTTTCTCCGAGAAGACGTGCCGTCACATTATGCGCTCTGGCAGCTCCGTTGCCCACTCGCAGCGGCCGCTCCCAAAGGAAAAGGCTCCAGGAGTAAAAGCCACTGCCGGGCTGAACCTTCCCCTTGCCTCACGTCAAGCAGCAGAAACTGTCCGCTGCACTCCGTACTTCCCTTCTCCGCCGCATACTACCACTGTGATCTCTGCATCTCGAGGCATAAACCGAGCACAGTTGTTTCCAGGGAAAGCTGGAAGAGCAATGGGTAACAGCACGAGTAGCTGCAAGTTGAGCTTTCTGTTTCCGACTGCTAACGCGAATCCGCCAACAAAGCGAGTGGCAGGCACGCTTCCTCTTGCAGCCTGTGCCATTCGCACAGCAGCTCGGTGCTCTGCGCCTTCCTTCTGATGCCCTTCGTACCACGGCGCGCTTTCGTTCTGCTGGAGAAGACGAGCAGTCGTCTGCTTCTCGCCCAGAGAGCACGGTGCCGGCAGCGAAAGCCTCCAGGCTGCTGCTGCTTCTGCCGAAACACGCCGGGGCTGCATGCACTTTCTCTCTCAGCGCCAGCTAGCACCACATTCTGTCTGCGTTGTAGCCTGAATCTTAAGGGAAAGATTCTCGGCTGCGTCTCGCACACAAAACAGCTTTAGGTCAGCAAGCTTACCCAGAGCTTGTCCGCGGCGCGTGAGAACCTGTATTTGCATCAGCTTTCCAGTGGCAGCCCTCTTTCCCTTACAGCCTGCACAGCGCCGTCAGATCGTGGTGCTCTCTGCCCCTTCCTTCTCAGTTCCAAGTACCACCGCGCACCGTCCAGCCTTGCAGGGAGCAAAGACGCGGACAGAGGTCTCGCACAGAAGAACGTGCCAGGAAGAAGCCATGCTCTTTCTCTCTCCTCGTCGTCGCCCAGACTGGGGTGCTGTGTCGAAAGTCTTGGCCAGCGAAAGGCTCATCCAGCAAGGGCTTGTCTCCTGACGCATTTCGTGGCGCTGGAGCTACACAGACCGTTTGGATAACTGTAAAACAGCAAGAAAATGATTGCGCCTCGAGCTGAGGAAAATCCGTGCACAGCACGCTGTGGATGCGTGCAGTATACACTCTGGAGAGCGGGACAGCTGAAAGCCGTCGCTGGGCTTCAGTTCTGCCCGGACCACAGAAGGCGAAGAACGGAGCAGCTGGGCAGCGGGCTAATGTACTCCGTGCAGCGAGTTCCAAAGTCCAGCCGAGAGCTGCTTCACGAGCAGATTCAGCCGAGAATGCTGTGGCTGCTTCAGAAAGTTAGGCGCAGCCCTTGCACTCCAGCACACAACCTGGCCAGAAGCAGTTTCTCACACCTCCAGTGTTGCAGAGTCCATGCAGCTTGAGCACACCCAGGAGGGCGCGTCCAGAAAGAAGGCGTTCCTCAAGTGCCCCTTCTCTACGCAGCCTCGAAACTGAGCACAACACGGTGCGGCTCGGGAGCTTCTTTCTCCGAGAAGACGTGCCGTCACATTATGCGCTCTGGCAGCTCCGTTGCCCACTCGCAGCGGCCGCTCCCAAAGGAAAAGGCTCCAGGAGTAAAAGCCACTGCCGGGCTGAACCTTCCCCTTGCCTCACGTCAAGCAGCAGAAACTGTCCGCTGCACTCCGTACTTCCCTTCTCCGCCGCATACTACCACTGTGATCTCTGCATCTCGAGGCATAAACCGAGCACAGTTGTTTCCAGGGAAAGCTGGAAGAGCAATGGGTAACAGCACGAGTAGCTGCAAGTTGAGCTTTCTGTTTCCGACTGCTAACGCGAATCCGCCAACAAAGCGAGTGGCAGGCACGCTTCCTCTTGCAGCCTGTGCCATTCGCACAGCAGCTCGGTGCTCTGCGCCTTCCTTCTGATGCCCTTCGTACCACGGCGCGCTTTCGTTCTGCTGGAGAAGACGAGCAGTCGTCTGCTTCTCGCCCAGAGAGCACGGTGCCGGCAGCGAAAGCCTCCAGGCTGCTGCTGCTTCTGCCGAAACACGCCGGGGCTGCATGCACTTTCTCTCTCAGCGCCAGCTAGCACCACATTCTGTCTGCGTTGTAGCCTGAATCTTAAGGGAAAGATTCTCGGCTGCGTCTCGCACACAAAACAGCTTTAGGTCAGCAAGCTTACCCAGAGCTTGTCCGCGGCGCGTGAGAACCTGTATTTGCATCAGCTTTCCAGTGGCAGCCCTCTTTCCCTTACAGCCTGCACAGCGCCGTCAGATCGTGGTGCTCTCTGCCCCTTCCTTCTCAGTTCCAAGTACCACCGCGCACCGTCCAGCCTTGCAGGGAGCAAAGACGCGGACAGAGGTCTCGCACAGAAGAACGTGCCAGGAAGAAGCCATGCTCTTTCTCTCTCCTCGTCGTCGCCCAGACTGGGGTGCTGTGTCGAAAGTCTTGGCCAGCGAAAGGCTCATCCAGCAAGGGCTTGTCTCCTGACGCATTTCGTGGCGCTGGAGCTACACAGACCGTTTGGATAACTGTAAAACAGCAAGAAAATGATTGCGCCTCGAGCTGAGGAAAATCCGTGCACAGCACGCTGTGGATGCGTGCAGTATACACTCTGGAGAGCGGGACAGCTGAAAGCCGTCGCTGGGCTTCAGTTCTGCCCGGACCACAGAAGGCGAAGAACGGAGCAGCTGGGCAGCGGGCTAATGTACTCCGTGCAGCGAGTTCCAAAGTCCAGCCGAGAGCTGCTTCACGAGCAGATTCAGCCGAGAATGCTGTGGCTGCTTCAGAAAGTTAGGCGCAGCCCTTGCACTCCAGCACACAACCTGGCCAGAAGCAGTTTCTCACACCTCCAGTGTTGCAGAGTCCATGCAGCTTGAGCACACCCAGGAGGGCGCGTCCAGAAAGAAGGCGTTCCTCAAGTGCCCCTTCTCTACGCAGCCTCGAAACTGAGCACAACACGGTGCGGCTCGGGAGCTTCTTTCTCCGAGAAGACGTGCCGTCACATTATGCGCTCTGGCAGCTCCGTTGCCCACTCGCAGCGGCCGCTCCCAAAGGAAAAGGCTCCAGGAGTAAAAGCCACTGCCGGGCTGAACCTTCCCCTTGCCTCACGTCAAGCAGCAGAAACTGTCCGCTGCACTCCGTACTTCCCTTCTCCGCCGCATACTACCACTGTGATCTCTGCATCTCGAGGCATAAACCGAGCACAGTTGTTTCCAGGGAAAGCTGGAAGAGCAATGGGTAACAGCACGAGTAGCTGCAAGTTGAGCTTTCTGTTTCCGACTGCTAACGCGAATCCGCCAACAAAGCGAGTGGCAGGCACGCTTCCTCTTGCAGCCTGTGCCATTCGCACAGCAGCTCGGTGCTCTGCGCCTTCCTTCTGATGCCCTTCGTACCACGGCGCGCTTTCGTTCTGCTGGAGAAGACGAGCAGTCGTCTGCTTCTCGCCCAGAGAGCACGGTGCCGGCAGCGAAAGCCTCCAGGCTGCTGCTGCTTCTGCCGAAACACGCCGGGGCTGCATGCACTTTCTCTCTCAGCGCCAGCTAGCACCACATTCTGTCTGCGTTGTAGCCTGAATCTTAAGGGAAAGATTCTCGGCTGCGTCTCGCACACAAAACAGCTTTAGGTCAGCAAGCTTACCCAGAGCTTGTCCGCGGCGCGTGAGAACCTGTATTTGCATCAGCTTTCCAGTGGCAGCCCTCTTTCCCTTACAGCCTGCACAGCGCCGTCAGATCGTGGTGCTCTCTGCCCCTTCCTTCTCAGTTCCAAGTACCACCGCGCACCGTCCAGCCTTGCAGGGAGCAAAGACGCGGACAGAGGTCTCGCACAGAAGAACGTGCCAGGAAGAAGCCATGCTCTTTCTCTCTCCTCGTCGTCGCCCAGACTGGGGTGCTGTGTCGAAAGTCTTGGCCAGCGAAAGGCTCATCCAGCAAGGGCTTGTCTCCTGACGCATTTCGTGGCGCTGGAGCTACACAGACCGTTTGGATAACTGTAAAACAGCAAGAAAATGATTGCGCCTCGAGCTGAGGAAAATCCGTGCACAGCACGCTGTGGATGCGTGCAGTATACACTCTGGAGAGCGGGACAGCTGAAAGCCGTCGCTGGGCTTCAGTTCTGCCCGGACCACAGAAGGCGAAGAACGGAGCAGCTGGGCAGCGGGCTAATGTACTCCGTGCAGCGAGTTCCAAAGTCCAGCCGAGAGCTGCTTCACGAGCAGATTCAGCCGAGAATGCTGTGGCTGCTTCAGAAAGTTAGGCGCAGCCCTTGCACTCCAGCACACAACCTGGCCAGAAGCAGTTTCTCACACCTCCAGTGTTGCAGAGTCCATGCAGCTTGAGCACACCCAGGAGGGCGCGTCCAGAAAGAAGGCGTTCCTCAAGTGCCCCTTCTCTACGCAGCCTCGAAACTGAGCACAACACGGTGCGGCTCGGGAGCTTCTTTCTCCGAGAAGACGTGCCGTCACATTATGCGCTCTGGCAGCTCCGTTGCCCACTCGCAGCGGCCGCTCCCAAAGGAAAAGGCTCCAGGAGTAAAAGCCACTGCCGGGCTGAACCTTCCCCTTGCCTCACGTCAAGCAGCAGAAACTGTCCGCTGCACTCCGTACTTCCCTTCTCCGCCGCATACTACCACTGTGATCTCTGCATCTCGAGGCATAAACCGAGCACAGTTGTTTCCAGGGAAAGCTGGAAGAGCAATGGGTAACAGCACGAGTAGCTGCAAGTTGAGCTTTCTGTTTCCGACTGCTAACGCGAATCCGCCAACAAAGCGAGTGGCAGGCACGCTTCCTCTTGCAGCCTGTGCCATTCGCACAGCAGCTCGGTGCTCTGCGCCTTCCTTCTGATGCCCTTCGTACCACGGCGCGCTTTCGTTCTGCTGGAGAAGACGAGCAGTCGTCTGCTTCTCGCCCAGAGAGCACGGTGCCGGCAGCGAAAGCCTCCAGGCTGCTGCTGCTTCTGCCGAAACACGCCGGGGCTGCATGCACTTTCTCTCTCAGCGCCAGCTAGCACCACATTCTGTCTGCGTTGTAGCCTGAATCTTAAGGGAAAGATTCTCGGCTGCGTCTCGCACACAAAACAGCTTTAGGTCAGCAAGCTTACCCAGAGCTTGTCCGCGGCGCGTGAGAACCTGTATTTGCATCAGCTTTCCAGTGGCAGCCCTCTTTCCCTTACAGCCTGCACAGCGCCGTCAGATCGTGGTGCTCTCTGCCCCTTCCTTCTCAGTTCCAAGTACCACCGCGCACCGTCCAGCCTTGCAGGGAGCAAAGACGCGGACAGAGGTCTCGCACAGAAGAACGTGCCAGGAAGAAGCCATGCTCTTTCTCTCTCCTCGTCGTCGCCCAGACTGGGGTGCTGTGTCGAAAGTCTTGGCCAGCGAAAGGCTCATCCAGCAAGGGCTTGTCTCCTGACGCATTTCGTGGCGCTGGAGCTACACAGACCGTTTGGATAACTGTAAAACAGCAAGAAAATGATTGCGCCTCGAGCTGAGGAAAATCCGTGCACAGCACGCTGTGGATGCGTGCAGTATACACTCTGGAGAGCGGGACAGCTGAAAGCCGTCGCTGGGCTTCAGTTCTGCCCGGACCACAGAAGGCGAAGAACGGAGCAGCTGGGCAGCGGGCTAATGTACTCCGTGCAGCGAGTTCCAAAGTCCAGCCGAGAGCTGCTTCACGAGCAGATTCAGCCGAGAATGCTGTGGCTGCTTCAGAAAGTTAGGCGCAGCCCTTGCACTCCAGCACACAACCTGGCCAGAAGCAGTTTCTCACACCTCCAGTGTTGCAGAGTCCATGCAGCTTGAGCACACCCAGGAGGGCGCGTCCAGAAAGAAGGCGTTCCTCAAGTGCCCCTTCTCTACGCAGCCTCGAAACTGAGCACAACACGGTGCGGCTCGGGAGCTTCTTTCTCCGAGAAGACGTGCCGTCACATTATGCGCTCTGGCAGCTCCGTTGCCCACTCGCAGCGGCCGCTCCCAAAGGAAAAGGCTCCAGGAGTAAAAGCCACTGCCGGGCTGAACCTTCCCCTTGCCTCACGTCAAGCAGCAGAAACTGTCCGCTGCACTCCGTACTTCCCTTCTCCGCCGCATACTACCACTGTGATCTCTGCATCTCGAGGCATAAACCGAGCACAGTTGTTTCCAGGGAAAGCTGGAAGAGCAATGGGTAACAGCACGAGTAGCTGCAAGTTGAGCTTTCTGTTTCCGACTGCTAACGCGAATCCGCCAACAAAGCGAGTGGCAGGCACGCTTCCTCTTGCAGCCTGTGCCATTCGCACAGCAGCTCGGTGCTCTGCGCCTTCCTTCTGATGCCCTTCGTACCACGGCGCGCTTTCGTTCTGCTGGAGAAGACGAGCAGTCGTCTGCTTCTCGCCCAGAGAGCACGGTGCCGGCAGCGAAAGCCTCCAGGCTGCTGCTGCTTCTGCCGAAACACGCCGGGGCTGCATGCACTTTCTCTCTCAGCGCCAGCTAGCACCACATTCTGTCTGCGTTGTAGCCTGAATCTTAAGGGAAAGATTCTCGGCTGCGTCTCGCACACAAAACAG
Source organism: Aphelocoma coerulescens (assembly GCF_041296385.1). Classification (NCBI taxonomy): domain Eukaryota; kingdom Metazoa; phylum Chordata; class Aves; order Passeriformes; family Corvidae; genus Aphelocoma; species Aphelocoma coerulescens. The sequence continues at coordinate 8,555 of NW_027183854.1, read as the reverse complement.
CTTTAGGTCAGCAAGCTTACCCAGAGCTTGTCCGCGGCGCGTGAGAACCTGTATTTGCATCAGCTTTCCAGTGGCAGCCCTCTTTCCCTTACAGCCTGCACAGCGCCGTCAGATCGTGGTGCTCTCTGCCCCTTCCTTCTCAGTTCCAAGTACCACCGCGCACCGTCCAGCCTTGCAGGGAGCAAAGACGCGGACAGAGGTCTCGCACAGAAGAACGTGCCAGGAAGAAGCCATGCTCTTTCTCTCTCCTCGTCGTCGCCCAGACTGGGGTGCTGTGTCGAAAGTCTTGGCCAGCGAAAGGCTCATCCAGCAAGGGCTTGTCTCCTGACGCATTTCGTGGCGCTGGAGCTACACAGACCGTTTGGATAACTGTAAAACAGCAAGAAAATGATTGCGCCTCGAGCTGAGGAAAATCCGTGCACAGCACGCTGTGGATGCGTGCAGTATACACTCTGGAGAGCGGGACAGCTGAAAGCCGTCGCTGGGCTTCAGTTCTGCCCGGACCACAGAAGGCGAAGAACGGAGCAGCTGGGCAGCGGGCTAATGTACTCCGTGCAGCGAGTTCCAAAGTCCAGCCGAGAGCTGCTTCACGAGCAGATTCAGCCGAGAATGCTGTGGCTGCTTCAGAAAGTTAGGCGCAGCCCTTGCACTCCAGCACACAACCTGGCCAGAAGCAGTTTCTCACACCTCCAGTGTTGCAGAGTCCATGCAGCTTGAGCACACCCAGGAGGGCGCGTCCAGAAAGAAGGCGTTCCTCAAGTGCCCCTTCTCTACGCAGCCTCGAAACTGAGCACAACACGGTGCGGCTCGGGAGCTTCTTTCTCCGAGAAGACGTGCCGTCACATTATGCGCTCTGGCAGCTCCGTTGCCCACTCGCAGCGGCCGCTCCCAAAGGAAAAGGCTCCAGGAGTAAAAGCCACTGCCGGGCTGAACCTTCCCCTTGCCTCACGTCAAGCAGCAGAAACTGTCCGCTGCACTCCGTACTTCCCTTCTCCGCCGCATACTACCACTGTGATCTCTGCATCTCGAGGCATAAACCGAGCACAGTTGTTTCCAGGGAAAGCTGGAAGAGCAATGGGTAACAGCACGAGTAGCTGCAAGTTGAGCTTTCTGTTTCCGACTGCTAACGCGAATCCGCCAACAAAGCGAGTGGCAGGCACGCTTCCTCTTGCAGCCTGTGCCATTCGCACAGCAGCTCGGTGCTCTGCGCCTTCCTTCTGATGCCCTTCGTACCACGGCGCGCTTTCGTTCTGCTGGAGAAGACGAGCAGTCGTCTGCTTCTCGCCCAGAGAGCACGGTGCCGGCAGCGAAAGCCTCCAGGCTGCTGCTGCTTCTGCCGAAACACGCCGGGGCTGCATGCACTTTCTCTCTCAGCGCCAGCTAGCACCACATTCTGTCTGCGTTGTAGCCTGAATCTTAAGGGAAAGATTCTCGGCTGCGTCTCGCACACAAAACAGCTTTAGGTCAGCAAGCTTACCCAGAGCTTGTCCGCGGCGCGTGAGAACCTGTATTTGCATCAGCTTTCCAGTGGCAGCCCTCTTTCCCTTACAGCCTGCACAGCGCCGTCAGATCGTGGTGCTCTCTGCCCCTTCCTTCTCAGTTCCAAGTACCACCGCGCACCGTCCAGCCTTGCAGGGAGCAAAGACGCGGACAGAGGTCTCGCACAGAAGAACGTGCCAGGAAGAAGCCATGCTCTTTCTCTCTCCTCGTCGTCGCCCAGACTGGGGTGCTGTGTCGAAAGTCTTGGCCAGCGAAAGGCTCATCCAGCAAGGGCTTGTCTCCTGACGCATTTCGTGGCGCTGGAGCTACACAGACCGTTTGGATAACTGTAAAACAGCAAGAAAATGATTGCGCCTCGAGCTGAGGAAAATCCGTGCACAGCACGCTGTGGATGCGTGCAGTATACACTCTGGAGAGCGGGACAGCTGAAAGCCGTCGCTGGGCTTCAGTTCTGCCCGGACCACAGAAGGCGAAGAACGGAGCAGCTGGGCAGCGGGCTAATGTACTCCGTGCAGCGAGTTCCAAAGTCCAGCCGAGAGCTGCTTCACGAGCAGATTCAGCCGAGAATGCTGTGGCTGCTTCAGAAAGTTAGGCGCAGCCCTTGCACTCCAGCACACAACCTGGCCAGAAGCAGTTTCTCACACCTCCAGTGTTGCAGAGTCCATGCAGCTTGAGCACACCCAGGAGGGCGCGTCCAGAAAGAAGGCGTTCCTCAAGTGCCCCTTCTCTACGCAGCCTCGAAACTGAGCACAACACGGTGCGGCTCGGGAGCTTCTTTCTCCGAGAAGACGTGCCGTCACATTATGCGCTCTGGCAGCTCCGTTGCCCACTCGCAGCGGCCGCTCCCAAAGGAAAAGGCTCCAGGAGTAAAAGCCACTGCCGGGCTGAACCTTCCCCTTGCCTCACGTCAAGCAGCAGAAACTGTCCGCTGCACTCCGTACTTCCCTTCTCCGCCGCATACTACCACTGTGATCTCTGCATCTCGAGGCATAAACCGAGCACAGTTGTTTCCAGGGAAAGCTGGAAGAGCAATGGGTAACAGCACGAGTAGCTGCAAGTTGAGCTTTCTGTTTCCGACTGCTAACGCGAATCCGCCAACAAAGCGAGTGGCAGGCACGCTTCCTCTTGCAGCCTGTGCCATTCGCACAGCAGCTCGGTGCTCTGCGCCTTCCTTCTGATGCCCTTCGTACCACGGCGCGCTTTCGTTCTGCTGGAGAAGACGAGCAGTCGTCTGCTTCTCGCCCAGAGAGCACGGTGCCGGCAGCGAAAGCCTCCAGGCTGCTGCTGCTTCTGCCGAAACACGCCGGGGCTGCATGCACTTTCTCTCTCAGCGCCAGCTAGCACCACATTCTGTCTGCGTTGTAGCCTGAATCTTAAGGGAAAGATTCTCGGCTGCGTCTCGCACACAAAACAGCTTTAGGTCAGCAAGCTTATACCCAGAGCTTGTCCGCGGCGCGTGAGAACCTGTATTTGCATCAGCTTTCCAGTGGCAGCCCTCTTTCCCTTACAGCCTGCACAGCGCCGTCAGATCGTGGTGCTCTCTGCCCCTTCCTTCTCAGTTCCAAGTACCACCGCGCACCGTCCAGCCTTGCAGGGAGCAAAGACGCGGACAGAGGTCTCGCACAGAAGAACGTGCCAGGAAGAAGCCATGCTCTTTCTCTCTCCTCGTCGTCGCCCAGACTGGGGTGCTGTGTCGAAAGTCTTGGCCAGCGAAAGGCTCATCCAGCAAGGGCTTGTCTCCTGACGCATTTCGTGGCGCTGGAGCTACACAGACCGTTTGGATAACTGTAAAACAGCAAGAAAATGATTGCGCCTCGAGCTGAGGAAAATCCGTGCACAGCACGCTGTGGATGCGTGCAGTATACACTCTGGAGAGCGGGACAGCTGAAAGCCGTCGCTGGGCTTCAGTTCTGCCCGGACCACAGAAGGCGAAGAACGGAGCAGCTGGGCAGCGGGCTAATGTACTCCGTGCAGCGAGTTCCAAAGTCCAGCCGAGAGCTGCTTCACGAGCAGATTCAGCCGAGAATGCTGTGGCTGCTTCAGAAAGTTAGGCGCAGCCCTTGCACTCCAGCACACAACCTGGCCAGAAGCAGTTTCTCACACCTCCAGTGTTGCAGAGTCCATGCAGCTTGAGCACACCCAGGAGGGCGCGTCCAGAAAGAAGGCGTTCCTCAAGTGCCCCTTCTCTACGCAGCCTCGAAACTGAGCACAACACGGTGCGGCTCGGGAGCTTCTTTCTCCGAGAAGACGTGCCGTCACATTATGCGCTCTGGCAGCTCCGTTGCCCACTCGCAGCGGCCGCTCCCAAAGGAAAAGGCTCCAGGAGTAAAAGCCACTGCCGGGCTGAACCTTCCCCTTGCCTCACGTCAAGCAGCAGAAACTGTCCGCTGCACTCCGTACTTCCCTTCTCCGCCGCATACTACCACTGTGATCTCTGCATCTCGAGGCATAAACCGAGCACAGTTGTTTCCAGGGAAAGCTGGAAGAGCAATGGGTAACAGCACGAGTAGCTGCAAGTTGAGCTTTCTGTTTCCGACTGCTAACGCGAATCCGCCAACAAAGCGAGTGGCAGGCACGCTTCCTCTTGCAGCCTGTGCCATTCGCACAGCAGCTCGGTGCTCTGCGCCTTCCTTCTGATGCCCTTCGTACCACGGCGCGCTTTCGTTCTGCTGGAGAAGACGAGCAGTCGTCTGCTTCTCGCCCAGAGAGCACGGTGCCGGCAGCGAAAGCCTCCAGGCTGCTGCTGCTTCTGCCGAAACACGCCGGGGCTGCATGCACTTTCTCTCTCAGCGCCAGCTAGCACCACATTCTGTCTGCGTTGTAGCCTGAATCTTAAGGGAAAGATTCTCGGCTGCGTCTCGCACACAAAACAGCTTTAGGTCAGCAAGCTTACCCAGAGCTTGTCCGCGGCGCGTGAGAACCTGTATTTGCATCAGCTTTCCAGTGGCAGCCCTCTTTCCCTTACAGCCTGCACAGCGCCGTCAGATCGTGGTGCTCTCTGCCCCTTCCTTCTCAGTTCCAAGTACCACCGCGCACCGTCCAGCCTTGCAGGGAGCAAAGACGCGGACAGAGGTCTCGCACAGAAGAACGTGCCAGGAAGAAGCCATGCTCTTTCTCTCTCCTCGTCGTCGCCCAGACTGGGGTGCTGTGTCGAAAGTCTTGGCCAGCGAAAGGCTCATCCAGCAAGGGCTTGTCTCCTGACGCATTTCGTGGCGCTGGAGCTACACAGACCGTTTGGATAACTGTAAAACAGCAAGAAAATGATTGCGCCTCGAGCTGAGGAAAATCCGTGCACAGCACGCTGTGGATGCGTGCAGTATACACTCTGGAGAGCGGGACAGCTGAAAGCCGTCGCTGGGCTTCAGTTCTGCCCGGACCACAGAAGGCGAAGAACGGAGCAGCTGGGCAGCGGGCTAATGTACTCCGTGCAGCGAGTTCCAAAGTCCAGCCGAGAGCTGCTTCACGAGCAGATTCAGCCGAGAATGCTGTGGCTGCTTCAGAAAGTTAGGCGCAGCCCTTGCACTCCAGCACACAACCTGGCCAGAAGCAGTTTCTCACACCTCCAGTGTTGCAGAGTCCATGCAGCTTGAGCACACCCAGGAGGGCGCGTCCAGAAAGAAGGCGTTCCTCAAGTGCCCCTTCTCTACGCAGCCTCGAAACTGAGCACAACACGGTGCGGCTCGGGAGCTTCTTTCTCCGAGAAGACGTGCCGTCACATTATGCGCTCTGGCAGCTCCGTTGCCCACTCGCAGCGGCCGCTCCCAAAGGAAAAGGCTCCAGGAGTAAAAGCCACTGCCGGGCTGAACCTTCCCCTTGCCTCACGTCAAGCAGCAGAAACTGTCCGCTGCACTCCGTACTTCCCTTCTCCGCCGCATACTACCACTGTGATCTCTGCATCTCGAGGCATAAACCGAGCACAGTTGTTTCCAGGGAAAGCTGGAAGAGCAATGGGTAACAGCACGAGTAGCTGCAAGTTGAGCTTTCTGTTTCCGACTGCTAACGCGAATCCGCCAACAAAGCGAGTGGCAGGCACGCTTCCTCTTGCAGCCTGTGCCATTCGCACAGCAGCTCGGTGCTCTGCGCCTTCCTTCTGATGCCCTTCGTACCACGGCGCGCTTTCGTTCTGCTGGAGAAGACGAGCAGTCGTCTGCTTCTCGCCCAGAGAGCACGGTGCCGGCAGCGAAAGCCTCCAGGCTGCTGCTGCTTCTGCCGAAACACGCCGGGGCTGCATGCACTTTCTCTCTCAGCGCCAGCTAGCACCACATTCTGTCTGCGTTGTAGCCTGAATCTTAAGGGAAAGATTCTCGGCTGCGTCTCGCACACAAAACAGCTTTAGGTCAGCAAGCTTACCCAGAGCTTGTCCGCGGCGCGTGAGAACCTGTATTTGCATCAGCTTTCCAGTGGCAGCCCTCTTTCCCTTACAGCCTGCACAGCGCCGTCAGATCGTGGTGCTCTCTGCCCCTTCCTTCTCAGTTCCAAGTACCACCGCGCACCGTCCAGCCTTGCAGGGAGCAAAGACGCGGACAGAGGTCTCGCACAGAAGAACGTGCCAGGAAGAAGCCATGCTCTTTCTCTCTCCTCGTCGTCGCCCAGACTGGGGTGCTGTGTCGAAAGTCTTGGCCAGCGAAAGGCTCATCCAGCAAGGGCTTGTCTCCTGACGCATTTCGTGGCGCTGGAGCTACACAGACCGTTTGGATAACTGTAAAACAGCAAGAAAATGATTGCGCCTCGAGCTGAGGAAAATCCGTGCACAGCACGCTGTGGATGCGTGCAGTATACACTCTGGAGAGCGGGACAGCTGAAAGCCGTCGCTGGGCTTCAGTTCTGCCCGGACCACAGAAGGCGAAGAACGGAGCAGCTGGGCAGCGGGCTAATGTACTCCGTGCAGCGAGTTCCAAAGTCCAGCCGAGAGCTGCTTCACGAGCAGATTCAGCCGAGAATGCTGTGGCTGCTTCAGAAAGTTAGGCGCAGCCCTTGCACTCCAGCACACAACCTGGCCAGAAGCAGTTTCTCACACCTCCAGTGTTGCAGAGTCCATGCAGCTTGAGCACACCCAGGAGGGCGCGTCCAGAAAGAAGGCGTTCCTCAAGTGCCCCTTCTCTACGCAGCCTCGAAACTGAGCACAACACGGTGCGGCTCGGGAGCTTCTTTCTCCGAGAAGACGTGCCGTCACATTATGCGCTCTGGCAGCTCCGTTGCCCACTCGCAGCGGCCGCTCCCAAAGGAAAAGGCTCCAGGAGTAAAAGCCACTGCCGGGCTGAACCTTCCCCTTGCCTCACGTCAAGCAGCAGAAACTGTCCGCTGCACTCCGTACTTCCCTTCTCCGCCGCATACTACCACTGTGATCTCTGCATCTCGAGGCATAAACCGAGCACAGTTGTTTCCAGGGAAAGCTGGAAGAGCAATGGGTAACAGCACGAGTAGCTGCAAGTTGAGCTTTCTGTTTCCGACTGCTAACGCGAATCCGCCAACAAAGCGAGTGGCAGGCACGCTTCCTCTTGCAGCCTGTGCCATTCGCACAGCAGCTCGGTGCTCTGCGCCTTCCTTCTGATGCCCTTCGTACCACGGCGCGCTTTCGTTCTGCTGGAGAAGACGAGCAGTCGTCTGCTTCTCGCCCAGAGAGCACGGTGCCGGCAGCGAAAGCCTCCAGGCTGCTGCTGCTTCTGCCGAAACACGCCGGGGCTGCATGCACTTTCTCTCTCAGCGCCAGCTAGCACCACATTCTGTCTGCGTTGTAGCCTGAATCTTAAGGGAAAGATTCTCGGCTGCGTCTCGCACACAAAACAGCTTTAGGTCAGCAAGCTTACCCAGAGCTTGTCCGCGGCGCGTGAGAACCTGTATTTGCATCAGCTTTCCAGTGGCAGCCCTCTTTCCCTTACAGCCTGCACAGCGCCGTCAGATCGTGGTGCTCTCTGCCCCTTCCTTCTCAGTTCCAAGTACCACCGCGCACCGTCCAGCCTTGCAGGGAGCAAAGACGCGGACAGAGGTCTCGCACAGAAGAACGTGCCAGGAAGAAGCCATGCTCTTTCTCTCTCCTCGTCGTCGCCCAGACTGGGGTGCTGTGTCGAAAGTCTTGGCCAGCGAAAGGCTCATCCAGCAAGGGCTTGTCTCCTGACGCATTTCGTGGCGCTGGAGCTACACAGACCGTTTGGATAACTGTAAAACAGCAAGAAAATGATTGCGCCTCGAGCTGAGGAAAATCCGTGCACAGCACGCTGTGGATGCGTGCAGTATACACTCTGGAGAGCGGGACAGCTGAAAGCCGTCGCTGGGCTTCAGTTCTGCCCGGACCACAGAAGGCGAAGAACGGAGCAGCTGGGCAGCGGGCTAATGTACTCCGTGCAGCGAGTTCCAAAGTCCAGCCGAGAGCTGCTTCACGAGCAGATTCAGCCGAGAATGCTGTGGCTGCTTCAGAAAGTTAGGCGCAGCCCTTGCACTCCAGCACACAACCTGGCCAGAAGCAGTTTCTCACACCTCCAGTGTTGCAGAGTCCATGCAGCTTGAGCACACCCAGGAGGGCGCGTCCAGAAAGAAGGCGTTCCTCAAGTGCCCCTTCTCTACGCAGCCTCGAAACTGAGCACAACACGGTGCGGCTCGGGAGCTTCTTTCTCCGAGAAGACGTGCCGTCACATTATGCGCTCTGGCAGCTCCGTTGCCCACTCGCAGCGGCCGCTCCCAAAGGAAAAGGCTCCAGGAGTAAAAGCCACTGCCGGGCTGAACCTTCCCCTTGCCTCACGTCAAGCAGCAGAAACTGTCCGCTGCACTCCGTACTTCCCTTCTCCGCCGCATACTACCACTGTGATCTCTGCATCTCGAGGCATAAACCGAGCACAGTTGTTTCCAGGGAAAGCTGGAAGAGCAATGGGTAACAGCACGAGTAGCTGCAAGTTGAGCTTTCTGTTTCCGACTGCTAACGCGAATCCGCCAACAAAGCGAGTGGCAGGCACGCTTCCTCTTGCAGCCTGTGCCATTCGCACAGCAGCTCGGTGCTCTGCGCCTTCCTTCTGATGCCCTTCGTACCACGGCGCGCTTTCGTTCTGCTGGAGAAGACGAGC
>NW_027183853.1:0-49526 GCF_041296385.1 Aphelocoma coerulescens | reverse complement strand
ATCCCCTTAAAGACCCAAAATTCCCAAATAAAAGCCCCAAACCCCCTAAATCTCCTCAGGACCCCTGCACAGCCACCCCTTAGCCCCGCCCATTTCCCCTTTAGCCCCGCCCCCTCCCGGCCCTGCCGACCCAAATTCCCCCCAAAAACCCCCCAAAACCCCCAAAATTCCAGAAAAAAACCCCCCCAGAGACCCCCAAAAATCCCCTTAAAGACCCAAAATTCCCAAATAAAAGCCCCAAACCCCCTAAATCTCCTCAGGACCCCTGAAAAGCCACCCCTTAGCCCCGCCCACTCCCCCTCTAGCCCCACCCATTTCCCCTTTAGCCCTGCCCCCTCCCGGCTCTGCCGACCCAAATTCCCCCCCAAAAACCCCCCAAAACCCCCAAAATTCCAGAAAAAAACCCCCCAGAGACCCCCAAAAATCCCCTTAAAGACCCAAAATTCCCAAATAAAAGCCCCAAACCCCCTAAATCTCCTCAGGACCCCTGCAAAGCCACCCCTTAGCCCCGCCCATTTCCCCTTTAGCCCCGCCCCCTCCCGGCCCTGCCGACCCAAATTCCCCCCCAAAAACCCCCCAAAACCCCCAAAATTCCAAAAAAAACCCCCAGAGACCCCCAAAAATCCCCTTAAAGACCCAAAATTCCCAAATAAAAGCCCCAAACCCCCTAAATCTCCTCAGGACCCCTGCAAAGCCACCCCTTAGCCCCGCCCATTTCCCCTTTAGCCCCGCCCCCTCCCGGCCCTGCCGACCCAAATTCCCCCCCAAAAACCCCCCAAAACCCCCAAAATTCCAGAAAAAAACCCCCCAGAGACCCCCAAAAATCCCCTTAAAGACCCAAAATTCCCAAATAAAAGCCCCAAACCCCCTAAATCTCCTCAGGACCCCTGCAAAGCCACCCCTTAGCCCCGCCCATTTCCCCTTTAGCCCCGCCCCCTCCCGGCCCTGCCGACCCAAATTTCCCCCCCAAAAACCCCCCAAAACCCCCAAAATTCCAAAAAAAACCCCCCCAGAGACCCCCAAAAATCCCCTTAAAGACCCAAAATTCCCAAATAAAAGCCCCAAACCCCCTAAATCTCCTCAGGACCCCTGCAAAGCCACCCCTTAGCCCCGCCCATTTCCCCTTTAGCCCCGCCCCCTCCCGGCCCTGCTGACCCAAATTCCCCCCCAAAAACCCCCCAAAACCCCCAAAATTCCAAAAAAAAACCCCCCAGAGACCCCCAAAAATCCCCTTAAAGACCCAAAATTCCCAAATAAAAGCCCCAAACCCCCTAAATCTCCTCAGGACCCCTGCAAAGCCACCCCTTAGCCCCGCCCACTCCCCCTCCAGCCCCGCCCATTTCCCCTTTAGCCCCGCCCCCTCCCGGCCCTGCCGACCCAAATTCCCCCCCAAAAACCCCCCAAAACCCCCAAAATTCCAAAAAAAAACCCCCCAGAGACCCCCAAAAATCCCCTTAAAGACCCAAAATTCCCAAATAAAAGCCCCAAACCCCCTAAATCTCCTCAGGACCCCTGCAAAGCCACCCCTTAGCCCCGCCCACTCCCCCTCTAGCCCCACCCATTTCCCCTTTAGCCCCGCCCCCTCCCGGTCCTGCCGACCCAAATTCCCCCCCAAAAACCCCCCAAAACCCCCAAAATTCCAGAAAAAAACCCCCAGAGACCCCCAAAAATCCCCTTAAAGACCCAAAATTCCCAAATAAAAGCGCCAAACCCCCTAAATCTCCTCAGGACCCCTGCAAAGCCACCCCTTAGCCCCGCCCATTTCCCCTTTAGCCCCGCCCCCTCCCGGCCCTGCCGACCCAAATTCCCCCCCAAAAACCCCCCAAAACCCCCAAAATTCCAGAAAAAAACCCCCCAGAGACCCCCAAAAATCCCCTTAAAGACCCAAAATTCCCAAATAAAAGCCCCAAACCCCCTCAATCTCCTCAGGACCCCTGCAAAGCCACCCCTTAGCCCCGCCCATTTCCCCTTTAGCCCCGCCCCCTCCCGGCCCTGCCGACCCAAATTCCCCCCCAAAAACCCCCCAAAACCCCCAAAATTCCAGAAAAAAAACCCCCAGAGACCCCCAAAAATCCCCTTAAAGACCCAACATTCCCAAATAAAAGCCCCAAACCCCCTAAATCTCCTCAGGACCCCTGCAAAGCCACCCCTTAGCCCCGCCCATTTCCCCTTTAGCCCCGCCCCCTCCCGGCCCTGCCGACCCAAATTCCCCCCCAAAAACCCCCCAAAACCCCCAAAATTCCAAAAAAAACCCCCCCAGAGACCCCCAAAAATCCCCTTAAAGACCCAAAATTCCCAAATAAAAGCCCCAAACCCCCTAAATCTCCTCAGGACCCCTGCACAGCCACCCCTTAGCCCCGCCCATTTCCCCTTTAGCCCCGCCCCCTCCCGGCCCTGCCGACCCAAATTCCCCCCCAAAAACCCCCCAAAACCCCCAAAATTCCAAAAAAAACCCCCCCAGAGACCCCCAAAAATCCCCTTAAAGACCCAAAATTCCCAAATAAAAGCCCCAAACCCCCTAAATCTCCTCAGGACCCCTGCAAAGCCACCCCTTAGCCCCGCCGACTCCCCCTCTAGCCCCGCCCATTTCCCCTTTAGCCCCGCCCCCTCCCGGCCCTGCCGACCCAAATTCCCCCCCAAAAACCCCCCAAAACCCCCAAAATTCCAAAAAAAACCCCCCAGAGACCCCCAAAAATCCCCTTAAAGACCCAAAATTCCCAAATAAAAGCCCCAAACCCCCTAAATCTCCTCAGGACCCCTGCAAAGCCACCCCTTAGCCCCGCCCATTTCCCCTTTAGCCCCGCCCCCTCCCGGCCCTGCCGACCCAAATTCCCCCCCAAAAACCCCCCAAAACCCCCAAAATTCCAGAAAAAAACCCCCCAGAGACCCCCAAAAATCCCCTTAAAGACCCAACATTCCCAAATAAAAGCCCCAAACCCCCTAAATCTCCTCAGGACCCCTGCAAAGCCACCCCTTAGCCCCGCCCATTTCCCCTTTAGCCCCGCCCCCTCCCGGCCCTGCCGACCCAAATTCCCCCCCAAAAACCCCCCAAAACCCCCAAAATTCCAAAAAAAAACCCCCCAGAGACCCCCAAAAATCCCCTTAAAGACCCAAAATTCCCAAATAAAAGCCCCAAACCCCCTAAATCTCCTCAGGACCCCTGCAAAGCCACCCCTTAGCCCCGCCCATTTCCCCTTTAGCCCCGCCCCCTCCCGGCCCTGCCGACCCAAATTCCCCCCCAAAAACCCCCCAAAACCCCCAAAATTCCAGAAAAAAACCCCCCAGAGACCCCCAAAAATCCCCTTAAAGACCCAACATTCCCAAATAAAAGCCCCAAACCCCCTAAATCTCCTCAGGACCCCTGCAAAGCCACCCCTTAGCCCCGCCCATTTCCCCTTTAGCCCCGCCCCCTCCCGGCCCTGCCGACCCAAATTTCCCCCCAAAAACCCCCCAAAACCCCCAAAATTCCAAAAAAAACCCCCCCAGAGACCCCCAAAAATCCCCTTAAAGACCCAAAATTCCCAAATAAAAGCCCCAAACCCCCTAAATCTCCTCAGGACCCCTGCAAAGCCACCCCTTAGCCCCGCCCATTTCCCCTTTAGCCCCGCCCCCTCCCGGCCCTGCCGACCCAAATTCCCCCCCAAAAACCCCCCAAAACCCCCAAAATTCCAAAAAAAAACCCCCCAGAGACCCCCAAAAATCCCCTTAAAGACCCAAAATTCCCAAATAAAAGCCCCAAACCCCCTAAATCTCCTCAGGACCCCTGCAAAGCCACCCCTTAGCCCCGCCCACTCCCCCTCTAGCCCCGCCCATTTCCCCTTTAGCCCCGCCCCCTCCCGGCCCTGCCGACCCAAATTCCCCCCCAAAAACCCCCCAAAACCCCCAAAATTCCAAAAAAAACCCCCCAGAGACCCCCAAAAATCCCCTTAAAGACCCAAAATTCCCAAATAAAAGCCCCAAACCCCCTAAATCTCCTCAGGACCCCTGCAAAGCCACCCCTTAGCCCCGCCCATTTCCCCTTTAGCCCCGCCCCCTCCCGGCCCTGCCGACCCAAATTCCCCCCCAAAAACCCCCCAAAACCCCCAAAATTCCAGAAAAAAACCCCCCAGAGACCCCCAAAAATCCCCTTAAAGACCCAACATTCCCAAATAAAGGCCCCAAACCCCCTAAATCTCCTCAGGACCCCTGCAAAGCCACCCCTTAGCCCCGCCCATTTCCCCTTTAGCCCCGCCCCCTCCCGGCCCTGCCGACCCAAATTCCCCCCCAAAAACCCCCCAAAACCCCCAAAATTCCAAAAAAAACCCCCCCAGAGACCCCCAAAAATCCCCTTAAAGACCCAAAATTCCCAAATAAAAGCCCCAAACCCCCTAAATCTCCTCAGGACCCCTGCAAAGCCACCCCTTAGCCCCGCCCATTTCCCCTTTAGCCCCGCCCCCTCCCGGCCCTTCCGACCCAAATTCCCCCCCAAAAACCCCCCAAAACCCCCAAAATTCCAAAAAAAACCCCCCCAGAGACCCCCAAAAATCCCCTTAAAGACCCAAATATCCCAAATAAAAGCCCCAAACCCCCTAAATCTCCTCAGGACCCCTGCAAAGCCACCCCTTAGCCCCGCCCACTCCCCCTCTAGCCCCACCCATTTCCCCTATAGCCCCGCCCCCTCCCGGTCCTGCCGACCCAAATTCCCCCCCAAAAACCCCCCAAAACCCCCAAAATTCCAGAAAAAACCCCCCAGAGACCCCCAAAAATCCCCTTAAAGACCCAAAATTCCCAAATAAAAGCGCCAAACCCCCTAAATCTCCTCAGGACCCCTGCAAAGCCACCCCTTAGCCCCGCCCATTTCCCCTTTAGCCCCGCCCCCTCCCGGCCCTGCCGACCCAAATTCCCCCCCAAAAACCCCCCAAAACCCCCAAAATTCCAGAAAAAAACCCCCCAGAGACCCCCAAAAATCCCCTTAAAGACCCAACATTCCCAAATAAAAGCCCCAAACCCCCTAAATCTCCTCAGGACCCCTGCAAAGCCACCCCTTAGCCCCGCCCATTTCCCCTTTAGCCCCGCCCCCTCCCGGCCCTGCCGACCCAAATTCCCCCCCAAAAACCCCCCAAAACCCCCAAAATTCCAAAAAAAAACCCCCCAGAGACCCCCAAAAATCCCCTTAAAGACCCAAAATTCCCAAATAAAAGCCCCAAACCCCCTAAATCTCCTCAGGACCCCTGCAAAGCCACCCCTTAGCCCCGCCCATTTCCCCTTTAGCCCCGCCCCCTCCCGGCCCTGCCGACCCAAATTCCCCCCCAAAAACCCCCCAAAACCCCCAAAATTCCAGAAAAAAACCCCCCAGAGACCCCCAAAAATCCCCTTAAAGACCCAACATTCCCAAATAAAAGCCCCAAACCCCCTAAATCTCCTCAGGACCCCTGCAAAGCCACCCCTTAGCCCCGCCCATTTCCCCTTTAGCCCCGCCCCCTCCCGGCCCTGCCGACCCAAATTTCCCCCCAAAAACCCCCCAAAACCCCCAAAATTCCAAAAAAAACCCCCCCAGAGACCCCCAAAAATCCCCTTAAAGACCCAAAATTCCCAAATAAAAGCCCCAAACCCCCTAAATCTCCTCAGGACCCCTGCAAAGCCACCCCTTAGCCCCGCCCATTTCCCCTTTAGCCCCGCCCCCTCCCGGCCCTGCCGACCCAAATTCCCCCCCAAAAACCCCCCAAAACCCCCAAAATTCCAGAAAAAAACCCCCCAGAGACCCCCAAAAATCCCCTTAAAGACCCAAAATTCCCAAATAAAAGCCCCAAACCCCCTAAATCTCCTCAGGACCCCTGCAAAGCCACCCCTTAGCCCCGCCCACTCCCCCTCTAGCCCCGCCCATTTCCCCTTTAGCCCCGCCCCCTCCCGGCCCTGCCGACCCAAATTCCCCCCCAAAAACCCCCCAAAACCCCCAAAATTCCAAAAAAAACCCCCCAGAGACCCCCAAAAATCCCCTTAAAGACCCAAAATTCCCAAATAAAAGCCCCAAACCCCCTAAATCTCCTCAGGACCCCTGCAAAGCCACCCCTTAGCCCCGCCCATTTCCCCTTTAGCCCCGCCCCCTCCCGGCCCTGCCGACCCAAATTCCCCCCCAAAAACCCCCCAAAACCCCCAAAATTCCAGAAAAAAACCCCCCAGAGACCCCCAAAAATCCCCTTAAAGACCCAACATTCCCAAATAAAAGCCCCAAACCCCCTAAATCTCCTCAGGACCCCTGCAAAGCCACCCCTTAGCCCCGCCCATTTCCCCTTTAGCCCCGCCCCCTCCCGGCCCTGCCGACCCAAATTCCCCCCCAAAAACCCCCCAAAACCCCCAAAATTCCAAAAAAAAACCCCCCAGAGACCCCCAAAAATCCCCTTAAAGACCCAAAATTCCCAAATAAAAGCCCCAAACCCCCTAAATCTCCTCAGGACCCCTGCAAAGCCACCCCTTAGCCCCGCCCATTTCCCCTTTAGCCCCGCCCCCTCCCGGCCCTGCCGACCCAAATTCCCCCCCAAAAACCCCCCAAAACCCCCAAAATTCCAGAAAAAAACCCCCCAGAGACCCCCAAAAATCCCCTTAAAGACCCAACATTCCCAAATAAAAGCCCCAAACCCCCTAAATCTCCTCAGGACCCCTGCAAAGCCACCCCTTAGCCCCGCCCATTTCCCCTTTAGCCCCGTCCCCTCCCGGCCCTGCCGACCCAAATTCCCCCCCAAAAACCCCCCAAAACCCCCAAAATTCCAAAAAAAACCCCCCCAGAGACCCCCAAAAATCCCCTTAAAGACCCAAAATTCCCAAATAAAAGCCCCAAACCCCCTAAATCTCCTCAGGACCCCTGCAAAGCCACCCCTTAGCCCCGCCCATTTCCCCTTTAGCCCCACCCCCTCCCGGCCCTGCCGACCCAAATTCCCCCCCAAAAACCCCCCAAAACCCCCAAAATTCCAAAAAAAAACCCCCCAGAGACCCCCAAAAATCCCCTTAAAGACCCAAAATTCCCAAATAAAAGCCCCAAACCCCCTAAATCTCCTCAGGACCCCTGCAAAGCCACCCCTTAGCCCCGCCCACTCCCCCTCTAGCCCCGCCCATTTCCCCTTTAGCCCCGCCCCCTCCCGGCCCTGCCGACCCAAATTCCCCCCCAAAAACCCCCCAAAACCCCCAAAATTCCAGAAAAAAACCCCCCCAGAGACCCCCAAAAATCCCCTTAAAGACCCAAAATTCCCAAATAAAAGCCCCAAACCCCCTAAATCTCCTCAGGACCCCTGCACAGCCACCTCTTAGCCCCGCCCATTTCCCCTTTAGCCCCGCCCCCTCCCGGCCCTGCCGACCCAAATTCCCCCCCAAAAACCCCCCAAAACCCCCAAAATTCCAGAAAAAAACCCCCCCAGAGACCCCCAAAAATCCCCTTAAAGACCCAAAATTCCCAAATAAAAGCCCCAAACCCCCTAAATCTCCTCAGGACCCCTGCAAAGCCACCCCTTAGCCCCGCCCATTTCCCCTTTAGCCCCGCCCCCTCCCAGCCCTGCCGACCCAAATTCCCCCCCAAAAACCCCCCAAAACCCGCAAAATTCCAAAAAAAACCCCCCCAGAGACCCCCAAAAATCCCCTTAAAGACCCAAAATTCCCAAATAAAAGCCCCAAACCCCCTAAATCTCCTCAGGACCCCTGAAAAGCCACCCCTTAGCCCCGCCCACTCCCCCTCTAGCCCCACCCATTTCCCCTTTAGCCCTGCCCCCTCCCGGCTCTGCCGACCCAAATTCCCCCCCAAAAACCCCCCAAAACCCCCAAAATTCCAAAAAAAACCCCCAGAGACCCCCAAAAATCCCCTTAAAGACCCAAAATTCCCAAATAAAAGCCCCAAACCCCCTAAATCTCCTCAGGACCCCTGCAAAGCCACCCCTTAGCCCCGCCCATTTCCCCTTTAGCCCCGCCCCCTCCCGGCCCTGCCGACCCAAATTCCCCCCCAAAAACACCCCAAAACCCCCAAAATTCCAAAAAAAACCCCCCCAGAGACCCCCAAAAATCCCCTTAAAGACCCAAAATTCCCAAATAAAAGCCCCAAACCCCCTAAATCTCCTCAGGACCCCTGCAAAGCCACCCCTTAGCCCCGCCCATTTCCCCTTTAGCCCCGCCCCCTCCCGGCCCTGCCGACCCAAATTCCCCCCCAAAAACCCCCCAAAACCCCCAAAATTCCAGAAAAAAACCCCCCAGAGACCCCCAAAAATCCCCTTAAAGACCCAACATTCCCAAATAAAAGCCCCAAACCCCCTAAATCTCCTCAGGACCCCTGCAAAGCCACCCCTTAGCCCCGCCCATTTCCCCTTTAGCCCCGCCCCCTCCCGGCCCTGCCGACCCAAATTCCCCCCCAAAAACCCCCCAAAACCCCCAAAATTCCAGAAAAAAACCCCCCAGAGACCCCCAAAAATCCCCTTAAAGACCCAACATTCCCAAATAAAAGCCCCAAACCCCCT
Organism: Aphelocoma coerulescens; assembly: GCF_041296385.1. NCBI lineage: Eukaryota > Metazoa > Chordata > Aves > Passeriformes > Corvidae > Aphelocoma > Aphelocoma coerulescens. Next base: position 41,055 of record NW_027183853.1, on the reverse strand, counting down.
AAATCTCCTCAGGACCCCTGCAAAGCCACCCCTTAGCCCCGCCCATTTCCCCTTTAGCCCCGCCCCCTCCCGGCCCTGCCGACCCAAATTCCCCCCCAAAAACCCCCCAAAACCCCCAAAATTCCAAAAAAAACCCCCCCAGAGACCCCCAAAAATCCCCTTAAAGACCCAAAATTCCCAAATAAAAGCCCCAAACCCCCTAAATCTCCTCAGGACCCCTGCACAGCCACCCCTTAGCCCCGCCCATTTCCCCTTTAGCCCCGCCCCCTCCCGGCCCTGCCGACCCAAATTCCCCCCCAAAAACCCCCCAAAACCCCCAAAATTCCAAAAAAAAACCCCCCCAGAGACCCCCAAAAATCCCCTTAAAGACCCAAAATTCCCAAATAAAAGCCCCAAACCCCCTAAATCTCCTCAGGACCCCTGCAAAGCCACCCCTTAGCCCCGCCCACTCCCCCTCTAGCCCCGCCCATTTCCCCTTTAGCCCCGCCCCCTCCCGGCCCTGCCGACCCAAATTCCCCCCCAAAAACCCCCCAAAACCCCCAAAATTCCAGAAAAAAAACCCCCAGAGACCCCCAAAAATCCCCTTAAAGACCCAAAATTCCCAAATAAAAGCCCCAAACCCCCTAAATCTCCTCAGAACCCCTGCAAAGCCACCCCTTAGCCCCGCCCATTTCCCCTTTAGCCCCGCCCCCTCCCGGTCCTGCCGACCCAAATTCCCCCCCAAAAACCCCCCAAAACCCCCAAAATTCCAGAAAAAAAACCCCCAGAGACCCCCAAAAATCCCCTTAAAGACCCAAAATTCCCAAATAAAAGCCCCAAACCCCCTAAATCTCCTCAGAACCCCTGCAAAGCCACCCCTTAGCCCCGCCCATTTCCCCTTTAGCCCCGCCCCCTCCCGGCCCTGCCGACCCAAATTCCCCCCCAAAAACCCCCCAAAACCCCCAAAATTCCAAAAAAAAACCCCCCAGAGACCCCCAAAAATCCCCTTAAAGACCCAAAATTCCCAAATAAAAGCCCCAAACCCCCTAAATCTCCTCAGGACCCCTGCAAAGCCACCCCTTAGCCCCGCCCATTTCCCCTTTAGCCCCGCCCCCTCCCGGCCCTGCCGACCCAAATTCCCCCCCAAAAACCCCCCAAAACCCCCAAAATTCCAAAAAAAACCCCCCCAGAGACCCCCAAAAATCCCCTTAAAGACCCAAAATTCCCAAATAAAAGCCCCAAACCCCCTAAATCTCCTCAGGACCCCTGCACAGCCACCCCTTAGCCCCGCCCATTTCCCCTTTAGCCCCGCCCCCTCCCGGCCCTGCCGACCCAAATTCCCCCCCAAAAACCCCCCAAAACCCCCAAAATTCCAAAAAAAACCCCCCCAGAGACCCCCAAAAATCCCCTTAAAGACCCAAAATTCCCAAATAAAAGCCCCAAACCCCCTAAATCTCCTCAGGACCCCTGCAAAGCCACCCCTTAGCCCCGCCCATTTCCCCTTTAGCCCCGCCCCCTCCCGGCCCTGCCGACCCAAATTCCCCCCCAAAAACCCCCCAAAACCCCCAAAATTCCAAAAAAAACCCCCCCAGAGACCCCCAAAAATCCCCTTAAAGACCCAAAATTCCCAAATAAAAGCCCCAAACACCCTAAATCTCCTCAGGACCCCTGCACAGCCACCCCTTAGCCCCGCCCATTTCCCCTTTAGCCCCGCCCCCTCCAGGCCCTGCCGACCCAAATTCCCCCCCAAAAACCCCCCAAAACCCCCAAAATTCCAAAAAAAACCCCCCCAGAGACCCCCAAAAATCCCCTTAAAGACCCAAAATTCCCAAATAAAAGCCCCAAACCCCCTAAATCTCCTCAGGACCCCTGCAAAGCCACCCCTTAGCCCCGCCGACTCCCCCTCTAGCCCCGCCCATTTCCCCTTTAGCCCCGCCCCCTCCCGGCCCTGCCGACCCAAATTCCCCCCCAAAAACCCCCCAAAACCCCCAAAATTCCAAAAAAAAACCCCCCAGAGACCCCCAAAAATCCCCTTAAAGACCCAAAATTCCCAAATAAAAGCCCCAAACCCCCTAAATCTCCTCAGGACCCCTGCAAAGCCACCCCTTAGCCCCGCCCATTTCCCCTTTAGCCCCGCCCCCTCCCGGCCCTGCCGACCCAAATTCCCCCCCAAAAACCCCCCAAAACCCCCAAAATTCCAGAAAAAAACCCCCCAGAGACCCCCAAAAATCCCCTTAAAGACCCAACATTCCCAAATAAAAGCCCCAAACCCCCTAAATCTCCTCAGGACCCCTGCAAAGCCACCCCTTAGCCCCGCCCATTTCCCCTTTAGCCCCGCCCCCTCCCGGCCCTGCCGACCCAAATTCCCCCCCAAAAACCCCCCAAAACCCCCAAAATTCCAAAAAAAAACCCCCCAGAGACCCCCAAAAATCCCCTTAAAGACCCAAAATTCCCAAATAAAAGCCCCAAACCCCCTAAATCTCCTCAGGACCCCTGCAAAGCCACCCCTTAGCCCCGCCCATTTCCCCTTTAGCCCCGCCCCCTCCCGGCCCTGCCGACCCAAATTCCCCCCCAAAAACCCCCCAAAACCCCCAAAATTCCAGAAAAAAACCCCCCAGAGACCCCCAAAAATCCCCTTAAAGACCCAACATTCCCAAATAAAAGCCCCAAACCCCCTAAATCTCCTCAGGACCCCTGCAAAGCCACCCCTTAGCCCCGCCCATTTCCCCTTTAGCCCCGCCCCCTCCCGGCCCTGCCGACCCAAATTTCCCCCCAAAAACCCCCCAAAACCCCCAAAATTCCAAAAAAAACCCCCCCAGAGACCCCCAAAAATCCCCTTAAAGACCCAAAATTCCCAAATAAAAGCCCCAAACCCCCTAAATCTCCTCAGGACCCCTGCAAAGCCACCCCTTAGCCCCGCCCATTTCCCCTTTAGCCCCGCCCCCTCCCGGCCCTGCCGACCCAAATTCCCCCCCAAAAACCCCCCAAAACCCCCAAAATTCCAAAAAAAAACCCCCCAGAGACCCCCAAAAATCCCCTTAAAGACCCAAAATTCCCAAATAAAAGCCCCAAACCCCCTAAATCTCCTCAGGACCCCTGCAAAGCCACCCCTTAGCCCCGCCCACTCCCCCTCTAGCCCCGCCCATTTCCCCTTTAGCCCCGCCCCCTCCCGGCCCTGCCGACCCAAATTCCCCCCCAAAAACCCCCCAAAACCCCCAAAATTCCAAAAAAAACCCCCCAGAGACCCCCAAAAATCCCCTTAAAGACCCAAAATTCCCAAATAAAAGCCCCAAACCCCCTAAATCTCCTCAGGACCCCTGCAAAGCCACCCCTTAGCCCCGCCCATTTCCCCTTTAGCCCCGCCCCCTCCCGGCCCTGCCGACCCAAATTCCCCCCCAAAAACCCCCCAAAACCCCCAAAATTCCAGAAAAAAACCCCCCAGAGACCCCCAAAAATCCCCTTAAAGACCCAACATTCCCAAATAAAGGCCCCAAACCCCCTAAATCTCCTCAGGACCCCTGCAAAGCCACCCCTTAGCCCCGCCCATTTCCCCTTTAGCCCCGCCCCCTCCCGGCCCTGCCGACCCAAATTCCCCCCCAAAAACCCCCCAAAACCCCCAAAATTCCAAAAAAAACCCCCCCAGAGACCCCCAAAAATCCCCTTAAAGACCCAAAATTCCCAAATAAAAGCCCCAAACCCCCTAAATCTCCTCAGGACCCCTGCAAAGCCACCCCTTAGCCCCGCCCATTTCCCCTTTAGCCCCGCCCCCTCCCGGCCCTTCCGACCCAAATTCCCCCCCAAAAACCCCCCAAAACCCCCAAAATTCCAAAAAAAACCCCCCCAGAGACCCCCAAAAATCCCCTTAAAGACCCAAATATCCCAAATAAAAGCCCCAAACCCCCTAAATCTCCTCAGGACCCCTGCAAAGCCACCCCTTAGCCCCGCCCACTCCCCCTCTAGCCCCACCCATTTCCCCTATAGCCCCGCCCCCTCCCGGTCCTGCCGACCCAAATTCCCCCCCAAAAACCCCCCAAAACCCCCAAAATTCCAGAAAAAACCCCCCAGAGACCCCCAAAAATCCCCTTAAAGACCCAAAATTCCCAAATAAAAGCGCCAAACCCCCTAAATCTCCTCAGGACCCCTGCAAAGCCACCCCTTAGCCCCGCCCATTTCCCCTTTAGCCCCGCCCCCTCCCGGCCCTGCCGACCCAAATTCCCCCCCAAAAACCCCCCAAAACCCCCAAAATTCCAGAAAAAAACCCCCCAGAGACCCCCAAAAATCCCCTTAAAGACCCAACATTCCCAAATAAAAGCCCCAAACCCCCTAAATCTCCTCAGGACCCCTGCAAAGCCACCCCTTAGCCCCGCCCATTTCCCCTTTAGCCCCGCCCCCTCCCGGCCCTGCCGACCCAAATTCCCCCCCAAAAACCCCCCAAAACCCCCAAAATTCCAAAAAAAAACCCCCCAGAGACCCCCAAAAATCCCCTTAAAGACCCAAAATTCCCAAATAAAAGCCCCAAACCCCCTAAATCTCCTCAGGACCCCTGCAAAGCCACCCCTTAGCCCCGCCCATTTCCCCTTTAGCCCCGCCCCCTCCCGGCCCTGCCGACCCAAATTCCCCCCCAAAAACCCCCCAAAACCCCCAAAATTCCAGAAAAAAACCCCCCAGAGACCCCCAAAAATCCCCTTAAAGACCCAACATTCCCAAATAAAAGCCCCAAACCCCCTAAATCTCCTCAGGACCCCTGCAAAGCCACCCCTTAGCCCCGCCCATTTCCCCTTTAGCCCCGCCCCCTCCCGGCCCTGCCGACCCAAATTTCCCCCCAAAAACCCCCCAAAACCCCCAAAATTCCAAAAAAAACCCCCCCAGAGACCCCCAAAAATCCCCTTAAAGACCCAAAATTCCCAAATAAAAGCCCCAAACCCCCTAAATCTCCTCAGGACCCCTGCAAAGCCACCCCTTAGCCCCGCCCATTTCCCCTTTAGCCCCGCCCCCTCCCGGCCCTGCCGACCCAAATTCCCCCCCAAAAACCCCCCAAAACCCCCAAAATTCCAGAAAAAAACCCCCCAGAGACCCCCAAAAATCCCCTTAAAGACCCAAAATTCCCAAATAAAAGCCCCAAACCCCCTAAATCTCCTCAGGACCCCTGCAAAGCCACCCCTTAGCCCCGCCCACTCCCCCTCTAGCCCCGCCCATTTCCCCTTTAGCCCCGCCCCCTCCCGGCCCTGCCGACCCAAATTCCCCCCCAAAAACCCCCCAAAACCCCCAAAATTCCAAAAAAAACCCCCCAGAGACCCCCAAAAATCCCCTTAAAGACCCAAAATTCCCAAATAAAAGCCCCAAACCCCCTAAATCTCCTCAGGACCCCTGCAAAGCCACCCCTTAGCCCCGCCCATTTCCCCTTTAGCCCCGCCCCCTCCCGGCCCTGCCGACCCAAATTCCCCCCCAAAAACCCCCCAAAACCCCCAAAATTCCAGAAAAAAACCCCCCAGAGACCCCCAAAAATCCCCTTAAAGACCCAACATTCCCAAATAAAAGCCCCAAACCCCCTAAATCTCCTCAGGACCCCTGCAAAGCCACCCCTTAGCCCCGCCCATTTCCCCTTTAGCCCCGCCCCCTCCCGGCCCTGCCGACCCAAATTCCCCCCCAAAAACCCCCCAAAACCCCCAAAATTCCAAAAAAAAACCCCCCAGAGACCCCCAAAAATCCCCTTAAAGACCCAAAATTCCCAAATAAAAGCCCCAAACCCCCTAAATCTCCTCAGGACCCCTGCAAAGCCACCCCTTAGCCCCGCCCATTTCCCCTTTAGCCCCGCCCCCTCCCGGCCCTGCCGACCCAAATTCCCCCCCAAAAACCCCCCAAAACCCCCAAAATTCCAGAAAAAAACCCCCCAGAGACCCCCAAAAATCCCCTTAAAGACCCAACATTCCCAAATAAAAGCCCCAAACCCCCTAAATCTCCTCAGGACCCCTGCAAAGCCACCCCTTAGCCCCGCCCATTTCCCCTTTAGCCCCGTCCCCTCCCGGCCCTGCCGACCCAAATTCCCCCCCAAAAACCCCCCAAAACCCCCAAAATTCCAAAAAAAACCCCCCCAGAGACCCCCAAAAATCCCCTTAAAGACCCAAAATTCCCAAATAAAAGCCCCAAACCCCCTAAATCTCCTCAGGACCCCTGCAAAGCCACCCCTTAGCCCCGCCCATTTCCCCTTTAGCCCCACCCCCTCCCGGCCCTGCCGACCCAAATTCCCCCCCAAAAACCCCCCAAAACCCCCAAAATTCCAAAAAAAAACCCCCCAGAGACCCCCAAAAATCCCCTTAAAGACCCAAAATTCCCAAATAAAAGCCCCAAACCCCCTAAATCTCCTCAGGACCCCTGCAAAGCCACCCCTTAGCCCCGCCCACTCCCCCTCTAGCCCCGCCCATTTCCCCTTTAGCCCCGCCCCCTCCCGGCCCTGCCGACCCAAATTCCCCCCCAAAAACCCCCCAAAACCCCCAAAATTCCAGAAAAAAAACCCCCAGAGACCCCCAAAAATCCCCTTAAAGACCCAAAATTCCCAAATAAAAGCCCCAAACCCCCTAAATCTCCTCAGAACCCCTGCAAAGCCACCCCTTAGCCCCGCCCATTTCCCCTTTAGCCCCGCCCCCTCCCGGCCCTGCCGACCCAAATTCTCCCCCAAAAACCCCCCAAAACCCCCAAAATTCCAAAAAAAACCCCCCCAGAGACCCCCAAAAATCCCCTTAAAGACCCAAAATTCCCAAATAAAAGCCCCAAACCCCCTAAATCTCCTCAGGACCCCTGCACAGCCACCTCTTAGCCCCGCCCATTTCCCCTTTAGCCCCGCCCCCTCCCGGCCCTGCCGACCCAAATTCCCCCCCAAAAACCCCCCAAAACCCCCAAAATTCCAGAAAAAAACCCCCCCAGAGACCCCCAAAAATCCCCTTAAAGACCCAAAATTCCCAAATAAAAGCCCCAAACCCCCTAAATCTCCTCAGGACCCCTGCAAAGCCACCCCTTAGCCCCGCCCATTTCCCCTTTAGCCCCGCCCCCTCCCAGCCCTGCCGACCCAAATTCCCCCCCAAAAACCCCCCAAAACCCGCAAAATTCCAAAAAAAACCCCCCCAGAGACCCCCAAAAATCCCCTTAAAGACCCAAAATTCCCAAATAAAAGCCCCAAACCCCCTAAATCTCCTCAGGACCCCTGAAAAGCCACCCCTTAGCCCCGCCCACTCCCCCTCTAGCCCCACCCATTTCCCCTTTAGCCCTGCCCCCTCCCGGCTCTGCCGACCCAAATTCCCCCCCAAAAACCCCCCAAAACCCCCAAAATTCCAAAAAAAACCCCCAGAGACCCCCAAAAATCCCCTTAAAGACCCAAAATTCCCAAATAAAAGCCCCAAACCCCCTAAATCTCCTCAGGACCCCTGCAAAGCCACCCCTTAGCCCCGCCCATTTCCCCTTTAGCCCCGCCCCCTCCCGGCCCTGCCGACCCAAATTCCCCCCCAAAAACACCCCAAAACCCCCAAAATTCCAAAAAAAACCCCCCCAGAGACCCCCAAAAATCCCCTTAAAGACCCAAAATTCCCAAATAAAAGCCCCAAACCCCCTAAATCTCCTCAGGACCCCTGCAAAGCCACCCCTTAGCCCCGCCCATTTCCCCTTTAGCCCCGCCCCCTCCCGGCCCTGCCGACCCAAATTCCCCCCCAAAAACCCCCCAAAACCCCCAAAATTCCAGAAAAAACCCCCCCAGAGACCCCCAAAAATCCCCTTAAAGACCCAACATTCCCAAATAAAAGCCCCAAACCCCCTAAATCTCCTCAGGACCCCTGCAAAGCCACCCCTTAGCCCCGCCCATTTCCCCTTTAGCCCCGCCCCCTCCCGGCCCTGCCGACCCAAATTCCCCCCCAAAAACCCCCCAAAACCCCCAAAATTCCAGAAAAAAACCCCCCAGAGACCCCCAAAAATCCCCTTAAAGACCCAACATTCCCAAATAAAAGCCCCAAACCCCCTAAATCTCCTCAGGACCCCTGCAAAGCCACCCCTTAGCCCCGCCCATTTCCCCTTTAGCCCCGCCCCCTCCCGGCCCTGCCGACCCAAATTCCCCCCCAAAAACCCCCCAAAACCCCCAAAATTCCAAAAAAAACCCCCCCAGAGACCCCCAAAAATCCCCTTAAAGACCCAAAATTCCCAAATAAAAGCCCCAAACCCCCTAAATCTCCTCAGGACCCCTGCACAGCCACCCCTTAGCCCCGCCCATTTCCCCTTTAGCCCCGCCCCCTCCCGGCCCTGCCGACCCAAATTCCCCCCCAAAAACCCCCCAAAACCCCCAAAATTCCAAAAAAAACCCCCCCAGAGACCCCCAAAAATCCCCTTAAAGACCCAAAATTCCCAAATAAAAGCCCCAAACCCCCTAAATCTCCTCAGGACCCCTGCAAAGCCACCCCTTAGCCCCGCCCACTCCCCCTCTAGCCCCGCCCATTTCCCCTTTAGCCCCGCCCCCTCCCGGCCCTGCCGACCCAAATTCCCCCCCAAAAACCCCCCAAAACCCCCAAAATTCCAGAAAAAAAACCCCCAGAGACCCCCAAAAATCCCCTTAAAGACCCAAAATTCCCAAATAAAAGCCCCAAACCCCCTAAATCTCCTCAGAACCCCTGCAAAGCCACCCCTTAGCCCCGCCCATTTCCCCTTTAGCCCCGCCCCCTCCCGGTCCTGCCGACCCAAATTCCCCCCCAAAAACCCCCCAAAACCCCCAAAATTCCAGAAAAAAAACCCCCAGAGACCCCCAAAAATCCCCTTAAAGACCCAAAATTCCCAAATAAAAGCCCCAAACCCCCTAAATCTCCTCAGAACCCCTGCAAAGCCACCCCTTAGCCCCGCCCATTTCCCCTTTAGCCCCGCCCCCTCCCGGCCCTGCCGACCCAAATTCCCCCCCAAAAACCCCCCAAAACCCCCAAAATTCCAAAAAAAAACCCCCCAGAGACCCCCAAAAATCCCCTTAAAGACCCAAAATTCCCAAATAAAAGCCCCAAACCCCCTAAATCTCCTCAGGACCCCTGCAAAGCCACCCCTTAGCCCCGCCCATTTCCCCTTTAGCCCCGCCCCCTCCCGGCCCTGCCGACCCAAATTCCCCCCCAAAAACCCCCCAAAACCCCCAAAATTCCAAAAAAAAACCCCCCAGAGACCCCCAAAAATCCCCTTAAAGACCCAAAATTCCCAAATAAAAGCCCCAAACCCCCTAAATCTCCTCAGGACCCCTGCACAGCCACCCCTTAGCCCCGCCCATTTCCCCTTTAGCCCCGCCCCCTCCCGGCCCTGCCGACCCAAATTCCCCCCCAAAAACCCCCCAAAACCCCCAAAATTCCAGAAAAAAACCCCCCCAGAGACCCCCAAAAATCCCCTTAAAGACCCAAAATTCCCAAATAAAAGCCCCAAACCCCCTAAATCTCCTCAGGACCCCTGCAAAGCCACCCCTTAGCCCCGCCCATTTCCCCTTTAGCCCCGCCCCCTCCCAGCCCTGCCGACCCAAATTCCCCCCCAAAAACCCCCCAAAACCCCCAAAATTCCAAAAAAAACCCCCCCAGAGACCCCCAAAAATCCCCTTAAAGACCCAAAATTCCCAAATAAAAGCCCCAAACCCCCTAAATCTCCTCAGGACCCCTGAAAAGCCACCCCTTAGCCCCGCCCACTCCCCCTCTAGCCCCACCCATTTCCCCTTTAGCCCTGCCCCCTCCCGGCTCTGCCGACCCAAATTCCCCCCCAAAAACCCCCCAAAACCCCCAAAATTCCAGAAAAAACCCCCCAGAGACCCCCAAAAATCCCCTTAAAGACCCAAAATTCCCAAATAAAAGCCCCAAACCCCCTAAATCTCCTCAGGACCCCTGCAAAGCCACCCCTTAGCCCCGCCCATTTCCCCTTTAGCCCCGCCCCCTCCCGGCCCTGCCGACCCAAATTCCCCCCCAAAAACCCCCCAAAACCCCCAAAATTCCAAAAAAAAACCCCCCAGAGACCCCCAAAAATCCCCTTAAAGACCCAAAATTCCCAAATAAAAGCCCCAAACCCCCTAAATCTCCTCAGGACCCCTGCAAAGCCACCCCTTAGCCCCGCCCATTTCCCCTTTAGCCCCGCCCCCTCCCGGCCCTGCCGACCCAAATTCCCCCCCAAAAACCCCCCAAAACCCCCAAAATTCCAGAAAAAAACCCCCCAGAGACCCCCAAAAATCCCCTTAAAGACCCAAAATTCCCAAATAAAAGCCCCAAACCCCCTAAATCTCCTCAGGACCCCTGCAAAGCCACCCCTTAGCCCCGCCCATTTCCCCTTTAGCCCCGCCCCCTCCCGGCCCTGCCGACCCAAATTTCCCCCCAAAAACCCCCCAAAACCCCCAAAATTCCAAAAAAAACCCCCCCAGAGACCCCCAAAAATCCCCTTAAAGACCCAAAATTCCCAAATAAAAGCCCCAAACCCCCTAAATCTCCTCAGGACCCCTGCAAAGCCACCCCTTAGCCCCGCCCATTTCCCCTTTAGCCCCGCCCCCTCCCGGCCCTGCCGACCCAAATTCCCCCCCAAAAACCCCCCAAAACCCCCAAAATTCCAGAAAAAAACCCCCCAGAGACCCCCAAAAATCCCCTTAAAGACCCAAAATTCCCAAATAAAAGCCCCAAACCCCCTAAATCTCCTCAGGACCCCTGCAAAGCCACCCCTTAGCCCCGCCCACTCCCCCTCTAGCCCCGCCCATTTCCCCTTTAGCCCCGCCCCCTCCCGGCCCTGCCGACCCAAATTCCCCCCCAAAAACCCCCCAAAACCCCCAAAATTCCAAAAAAAACCCCCCAGAGACCCCCAAAAATCCGCTTAAAGACCCAAAATTCCCAAATAAAAGCCCCAAACCCCCTAAATCTCCTCAGGACCCCTGCAAAGCCACCCCTTAGCCCCGCCCATTTCCCCTTTAGCCCCGCCCCCTCCCGGCCCTGCCGACCCAAATTCCCCCCCAAAAACCCCCCAAAACCCCCAAAATTCCAGAAAAAAACCCCCCAGAGACCCCCAAAAATCCCCTTAAAGACCCAACATTCCCAAATAAAAGCCCCAAACCCCCTAAATCTCCTCAGGACCCCTGCAAAGCCACCCCTTAGCCCCGCCCATTTCCCCTTTAGCCCCGCCCCCTCCCGGCCCTGCCGACCCAAATTCCCCCCCAAAAACCCCCCAAAACCCCCAAAATTCCAAAAAAAAACCCCCCAGAGACCCCCAAAAATCCCCTTAAAGACCCAAAATTCCCAAATAAAAGCCCCAAACCCCCTAAATCTCCTCAGGACCCCTGCAAAGCCACCCCTTAGCCCCGCCCATTTCCCCTTTAGCCCCGCCCCCTCCCGGCCCTGCCGACCCAAATTCCCCCCCAAAAACCCCCCAAAACCCCCAAAATTCCAGAAAAAAACCCCCCAGAGACCCCCAAAAATCCCCTTAAAGACCCAACATTCCCAAATAAAAGCCCCAAACCCCCTAAATCTCCTCAGGACCCCTGCAAAGCCACCCCTTAGCCCCGCCCATTTCCCCTTTAGCCCCGTCCCCTCCCGGCCCTGCCGACCCAAATTCCCCCCCAAAAACCCCCCAAAACCCCCAAAATTCCAAAAAAAACCCCCCCAGAGACCCCCAAAAATCCCCTTAAAGACCCAAAATTCCCAAATAAAAGCCCCAAACCCCCTAAATCTCCTCAGGACCCCTGCAAAGCCACCCCTTAGCCCTGCCCATTTCCCCTTTAGCCCCACCCCCTCCCGGCCCTGCCGACCCAAATTCCCCCCCAAAAACCCCCCAAAACCCCCAAAATTCCAAAAAAAAACCCCCCAGAGACCCCCAAAAATCCCCTTAAAGACCCAAAATTCCCAAATAAAAGCCCCAAACCCCCTAAATCTCCTCAGGACCCCTGCAAAGCCACCCCTTAGCCCCGCCCACTCCCCCTCTAGCCCCGCCCATTTCCCCTTTAGCCCCGCCCCCTCCCGGCCCTGCCGACCCAAATTCCCCCCCAAAAACCCCCCAAAACCCCCAAAATTCCAGAAAAAAAACCCCCAGAGACCCCCAAAAATCCCCTTAAAGACCCAAAATTCCCAAATAAAAGCCCCAAACCCCCTAAATCTCCTCAGAACCCCTGCAAAGCCACCCCTTAGCCCCGCCCATTTCCCCTTTAGCCCCGCCCCCTCCCGGCCCTGCCGACCCAAATTCCCCCCCAAAAACCCCCCAAAATTCCAAAAAAAAACCCCCCAGAGACCCCCAAAAATCCCCTTAAAGACCCAAAATTCCCAAATAAAAGCCCCAAACCCCCTAAATCTCCTCAGGACCCCTGCAAAGCCACCCCTTAGCCCCGCCCATTTCCCCTTTAGCCCCGCCCCCTCCCGGCCCTGCCGACCCAAATTCTCCCCCAAAAACCCCCCAAAACCCCCAAAATTCCAAAAAAAACCCCCCCAGAGACCCCCAAAAATCCCCTTAAAGACCCAAAATTCCCAAATAAAAGCCCCAAACCCCCTAAATCTCCTCAGGACCCCTGCACAGCCACCTCTTAGCCCCGCCCATTTCCCCTTTAGCCCCGCCCCCTCCCGGCCCTGCCGACCCAAATTCCCCCCCAAAAACCCCCCAAAACCCCCAAAATTCCAGAAAAAAACCCCCCCAGAGACCCCCAAAAATCCCCTTAAAGACCCAAAATTCCCAAATAAAAGCCCCAAACCCCCTAAATCTCCTCAGGACCCCTGCAAAGCCACCCCTTAGCCCCGCCCATTTCCCCTTTAGCCCCGCCCCCTCCCAGCCCTGCCGACCCAAATTCCCCCCCAAAAACCCCCCAAAACCCGCAAAATTCCAAAAAAAACCCCCCCAGAGACCCCCAAAAATCCCCTTAAAGACCCAAAATTCCCAAATAAAAGCCCCAAACCCCCTAAATCTCCTCAGGACCCCTGAAAAGCCACCCCTTAGCCCCGCCCACTCCCCCTCTAGCCCCACCCATTTCCCCTTTAGCCCTGCCCCCTCCCGGCTCTGCCGACCCAAATTCCCCCCCAAAAACACCCCAAAACCCCCAAAATTCCAAAAAAAACCCCCCCAGAGACCCCCAAAAATCCCCTTAAAGACCCAAAATTCCCAAATAAAAGCCCCAAACCCCCTAAATCTCCTCAGGACCCCTGCAAAGCCACCCCTTAGCCCCGCCCATTTCCCCTTTAGCCCCGCCCCCTCCCGGCCCTGCCGACCCAAATTCCCCCCCAAAAACCCCCCAAAACCCCCAAAATTCCAGAAAAAAACCCCCCAGAGACCCCCAAAAATCCCCTTAAAGACCCAACATTCCCAAATAAAAGCCCCAAACCCCCTAAATCTGCTCAGGACCCCTGCAAAGCCACCCCTTAGCCCCGCCCATTTCCCCTTTAGCCCCGCCCCCTCCCGGCCCTGCCGACCCAAATTCCCCCCCAAAAACCCCCCAAAACCCCCAAAATTCCAGAAAAAAACCCCCCAGAGACCCCCAAAAATCCCCTTAAAGACCCAACATTCCCAAATAAAAGCCCCAAACCCCCTAAATCTCCTCAGGACCCCTGCAAAGCCACCCCTTAGCCCCGCCCATTTCCCCTTTAGCCCCGCCCCCTCCCGGCCCTGCCGACCCAAATTCCCCCCCAAAAACCCCCCAAAACCCCCAAAATTCCAAAAAAAAACCCCCCCAGAGACCCCCAAAAATCCCCTTAAAGACCCAAAATTCCCAAATAAAAGCCCCAAACCCCCTAAATCTCCTCAGGACCCCTGCACAGCCACCCCTTAGCCCCGCCCATTTCCCCTTTAGCCCCGCCCCCTCCCGGCCCTGCCGACCCAAATTCCCCCCCAAAAACCCCCCAAAACCCCCAAAATTCCAAAAAAAACCCCCCCAGAGACCCCCAAAAATCCCCTTAAAGACCCAAAATTCCCAAATAAAAGCCCCAAACCCCCTAAATCTCCTCAGGACCCCTGCAAAGCCACCCCTTAGCCCCGCCCACTCCCCCTCTAGCCCCGCCCATTTCCCCTTTAGCCCCGCCCCCTCCCGGCCCTGCCGACCCAAATTCCCCCCCAGAAACCCCCCAAAACCCCCAAAATTCCAGAAAAAAAACCCCCAGAGACCCCCAAAAATCCCCTTAAAGACCCAAAATTCCCAAATAAAAGCCCCAAACCCCCTAAATCTCCTCAGAACCCCTGCAAAGCCACCCCTTAGCCCCGCCCATTTCCCCTTTAGCCCCGCCCCCTCCCGGTCCTGCCGACCCAAATTCCCCCCCAAAAACCCCCCAAAACCCCCAAAATTCCAAAAAAAAACCCCCCAGAGACCCCCAAAAATCCCCTTAAAGACCCAAAATTCCCAAATAAAAGCCCCAAACCCCCTAAATCTCCTCAGGACCCCTGCACAGCCACCCCTTAGCCCCGCCCATTTCCCCTTTAGCCCCGCCCCCTCCCGGCCCTGCCGACCCAAATTCCCCCCCAAAAACCCCCCAAAACCCCCAAAATTCCAAAAAAAAACCCCCCAGAGACCCCCAAAAATCCCCTTAAAGACCCAAAATTCCCAAATAAAAGCCCCAAACCCCCTAAATCTCCTCAGGACCCCTGCAAAGCCACCCCTTAGCCCCGCCCATTTCCCCTTTAGCCCCGCCCCCTCCCGGCCCTGCCGACCCAAATTCCCCCCCAAAAACCCCCCAAAACCCCCAAAATTCCAGAAAAAAACCCCCCAGAGACCCCCAAAAATCCCCTTAAAGACCCAACATTCCCAAATAAAAGCCCCAAACCCCCTAAATCTCCTCAGGACCCCTGCAAAGCCACCCCTTAGCCCCGCCCATTTCCCCTTTAGCCCCGCCCCCTCCCGGCCCTGCCGACCGAAATTCCCCCCCAAAAACCCCAGAAAACCCCCAAAATTCCAGAAAAAAAACCCCCAGAGACCCCCAAAAATCCCCTTAAAGACCCAAAATTCCCAAATAAAAGCCCCAAACCCCCTAAATCTCCTCAGGACCCCTGCAAAGCCACCCCTTAGCCCCGCCCATTTCCCCTTTAGCCCCGCCCCCTCCCGGCCCTGCCGACCCAAATTCCCCCCCAAAAACCCCCCAAAACCCCCAAAATTCCAAAAAAAAACCCCCCAGAGACCCCCAAAAATCCCCTTAAAGACCCAAAATTCCCAAATAAAAGCCCCAAACCCCCTAAATCTCCTCAGGACCCCTGCAAAGCCACCCCTTAGCCCCGCCCATTTCCCCTTTAGCCCCGCCCCCTCCCGGCCCTGCCGACCCAAATTCCCCCCCAAAAACCCCCCAAAACCCCCAAAATTCCAAAAAAAAACCCCCCAGAGACCCCCAAAAATCCCCTTAAAGACCCAAAATTCCCAAATAAAAGCCCCAAACCCCCTAAATCTCCTCAGGACCCCTGCACAGCCACCCCTTAGCCCCGCCCATTTCCCCTTTAGCCCCGCCCCCTCCCGGCCCTGCCGACCCAAATTCCCCCCCAAAAACCCCCCAAAACCCCCAAAATTCCAGAAAAAAACCCCCCCAGAGACCCCCAAAAATCCCCTTAAAGACCCAAAATTCCCAAATAAAAGCCCCAAACCCCCTAAATCTCCTCAGGACCCCTGAAAAGCCACCCCTTAGCCCCGCCCACTCCCCCTCTAGCCCCACCCATTTCCCCTTTAGCCCTGCCCCCTCCCGGCTCTGCCGACCCAAATTCCCCCCCAAAAACCCCCCAAAACCCCCAAAATTCCAGAAAAAACCCCCCAGAGACCCCCAAAAATCCCCTTAAAGACCCAAAATTCCCAAATAAAAGCCCCAAACCCCCTAAATCTCCTCAGGACCCCTGCAAAGCCACCCCTTAGCCCCGCCCATTTCCCCTTTAGCCCCGCCCCCTCCCGGCCCTGCCGACCCAAATTCCCCCCCAAAAACCCCCCAAAACCCCCAAAATTCCAAAAAAAAACCCCCCAGAGACCCCCAAAAATCCCCTTAAAGACCCAAAATTCCCAAATAAAAGCCCCAAACCCCCTAAATCTCCTCAGGACCCCTGCAAAGCCACCCCTTAGCCCCGCCCATTTCCCCTTTAGCCCCGCCCCCTCCCGGCCCTGCCGACCCAAATTCCCCCCCAAAAACCCCCCAAAACCCCCAAAATTCCAGAAAAAAACCCCCCAGAGACCCCCAAAAATCCCCTTAAAGACCCAAAATTCCCAAATAAAAGCCCCAAACCCCCTAAATCTCCTCAGGACCCCTGCAAAGCCACCCCTTAGCCCCGCCCATTTCCCCTTTAGCCCCGCCCCCTCCCGGCCCTGCCGACCCAAATTTCCCCCCAAAAACCCCCCAAAACCCCCAAAATTCCAAAAAAAACCCCCCCAGAGACCCCCAAAAATCCCCTTAAAGACCCAAAATTCCCAAATAAAAGCCCCAAACCCCCTAAATCTCCTCAGGACCCCTGCAAAGCCACCCCTTAGCCCCGCCCATTTCCCCTTTAGCCCCGCCCCCTCCCGGCCCTGCTGACCCAAATTCCCCCCCAAAAACCCCCCAAAACCCCCAAAATTCCAAAAAAAAACCCCCCAGAGACCCCCAAAAATCCCCTTAAAGACCCAAAATTCCCAAATAAAAGCCCCAAACCCCCTAAATCTCCTCAGGACCCCTGCAAAGCCACCCCTTAGCCCCGCCCACTCCCCCTCCAGCCCCGCCCATTTCCCCTTTAGCCCCGCCCCCTCCCGGCCCTGCCGACCCAAATTCCCCCCCAAAAACCCCCCAAAACCCCCAAAATTCCAAAAAAAACCCCCCAGAGACCCCCAAAAATCCCCTTAAAGACCCAAAATTCCCAAATAAAAGCCCCAAACCCCCTAAATCTCCTCAGGACCCCTGCAAAGCCACCCCTTAGCCCCGCCCATTTCCCCTTTAGCCCCGCCCCCTCCCGGCCCTGCCGACCCAAATTCCCCCCCAAAAACCCCCCAAAACCCCCAAAATTCCAGAAAAAAACCCCCCAGAGACCCCCAAAAATCCCCTTAAAGACCCAACATTCCCAAATAAAAGCCCCAAACCCCCTAAATCTCCTCAGGACCCCTGCAAAGCCACCCCTTAGCCCCGCCCATTTCCCCTTTAGCCCCGCCCCCTCCCGGCCCTGCCGACCCAAATTCCCCCCCAAAAACCCCCCAAAACCCCCAAAATTCCAAAAAAAAACCCCCCAGAGACCCCCAAAAATCCCCTTAAAGACCCAAAATTCCCAAATAAAAGCCCCAAACCCCCTAAATCTCCTCAGGACCCCTGCAAAGCCACCCCTTAGCCCCGCCCATTTCCCCTTTAGCCCCGCCCCCTCCCGGCTCTGCCGACCCAAATTCCCCCCCAAAAACCCCCCAAAACCCCCAAAATTCCAAAAAAAACCCCCCAGAGACCCCCAAAAATCCCCTTAAAGACCCAAAATTCCCAAATAAAAGCCCCAAACCCCCTAAATCTCCTCAGGACCCCTGCAAAGCCACCCCTTAGCCCCGCCCATTTCCCCTTTAGCCCCGCCCCCTCCCGGCCCTGCCCACCCAAATTCCCCCCCAAAAACCCCCCAAAACCCCCAAAATTCCAAAAAAAACCCCCCAGAGACCCCCAAAAATCCCCTTAAAGACCCAAAATTCCCAAATAAAAGCCCCAAACCCCCTAAATCTCCTCAGGACCCCTGCAAAGCCACCCCTTAGCCCCGCCCATTTCCCCTTTAGCCCCGCCCCCTCCCGGCCCTGCCGACCCAAATTCCCCCCCAAAAACCCCCCAAAACCCCCAAAATTCCAAAAAAAAACCCCCCAGAGACCCCCAAAAATCCCCTTAAAGACCCAACATTCCCAAATAAAAGCCCCAAACCCCCTAAATCTCCTCAGGACCCCTGCAAAGCCACCCCTTAGCCCCGCCCATTTCCCCTTTAGCCCCGCCCCCTCCCGGCCCTGCCGACCCAAATTCCCCCCCAAAAACCCCCCAAAACCCCCAAAATTCCAGAAAAAAACCCCCCCAGAGACCCCCAAAAATCCCCTTAAAGACCCAAAATTCCCAAATAAAAGCCCCAAACCCCCTAAATCTCCTCAGGACCCCTGCAAAGCCACCCCTTAGCCCCGCCCATTTCCCCTTTAGCCCCGCCCCCTCCCGGCCCTGCCGACCCAAATTCCCCCCCAAAAACCCCCCAAAACCCCCAAAATTCCAAAAAAAACCCCCCCAGAGACCCCCAAAAATCCCCTTAAAGACCCAAAATTCCCAAATAAAAGCCCCAAACCCCCTAAATCTCCTCAGGACCCCTGCAAAGCCACCCCTTAGCCCCGCCCACTCCCCCTCTAGCCCCGCCCATTTCCCCTTTAGCCCTGCCCCCTCCCGGCTCTGCCGACCCAAATTCCCCCCCAAAAACCCCCCAAAACCCCCAAAATTCCAGAAAAAACCCCCCAGAGACCCCCAAAAATCCCCTTAAAGACCCAAAATTCCCAAATAAAAGCCCCAAACCCCCTAAATCTCCTCAGGACCCCTGCAAAGCCACCCCTTAGCCCCGCCCATTTCCCCTTTAGCCCCGCCCCCTCCCGGCCCTGCCGACCCAAATTCCCCCCCAAAAACCCCCCAAAACCCCCAAAATTCCAAAAAAAACCCCCCCAGAGACCCCCAAAAATCCCCTTAAAGACCCAAAATTCCCAAATAAAAGCCCCAAACCCCCTAAATCTCCTCAGGACCCCTGCAAAGCCACCCCTTAGCCCCGCCCATTTCCCCTTTAGCCCTGCCCCCTCCCGGCCCTGCCGACCCAAATTCCCCCCCAAAAACCCCCCAAAACCCCCAAAATTCCAGAAAAAAACCCCCCAGAGACCCCCAAAAATCCCCTTAAAGACCCAAAATTCCCAAATAAAAGCCCCAAACCCCCTAAATCTCCTCAGGACCCCTGCAAAGCCACCCCTTAGCCCCGCCCATTTCCCCTTTAGCCCCGCCCCCTCCCGGCCCTGCCGACCCAAATTCCCCCCCAAAAACCCCCCAAAACCCCCAAAATTCCAGAAAAAAAACCCCCAGAGACCCCCAAAAATCCCCTTAAAGACCCAACATTCCCAAATAAAAGCCCCAAACCCCCTAAATCTCCTCAGGACCCCTGCAAAGCCACCCCTTAGCCCCGCCCATTTCCCCTTTAGCCCCGCCCCCTCCCGGCCCTGCCGACCCAAATTCCCCCCCAAAAACCCCCCAAAACCCCCAAAATTCCAAAAAAAACCCCCCCAGAGACCCCCAAAAATCCCCTTAAAGACCCAAAATTCCCAAATAAAAGCCCCAAACCCCCTAAATCTCCTCAGGACCCCTGCAAAGCCACCCCTTAGCCCCGCCCATTTCCCCTTTAGCCCCGCCCCCTCCCGGCCCTGCCGACCCAAATTCCCCCCCAAAAACCCCCCAAAACCCCCAAAATTCCAAAAAAAAACCCCCCAGAGACCCCCAAAAATCCCCTTAAAGACCCAAAATTCCCAAATAAAAGCCCCAAACCCCCTAAATCTCCTCAGGACCCCTGCAAAGCCACCCCTTAGCCCCGCCCACTCCCCCTCTAGCCCCGCCCATTTCCCCTTTAGCCCCGCCCCCTCCCGGCCCTGCCGACCCAAATTCCCCCCCAAAAACCCCCCAAAACCCCCAAAATTCCAAAAAAAACCCCCCCAGAGACCCCCAAAAATCCCCTTAAAGACCCAAAATTCCCAAATAAAAGCCCCAAACCCCCTAAATCTCCTCAGGACCCCTGCAAAGCCACCCCTTAGCCCCGCCCATTTCCCCTTTAGCCCCGCCCCCCTCCCGGCCCTGCCGACCCAAATTCCCCCCCAAAAACCCCCCAAAACCCCCAAAATTCCAGAAAAAAACCCCCCAGAGACCCCCAAAAATCCCCTTAAAGACCCAACATTCCCAAATAAAAGCCCCAAACCCCCTAAATCTCCTCAGGACCCCTGCAAAGCCACCCCTTAGCCCCGCCCATTTCCCCTTTAGCCCCGCCCCCTCCCGGCCCTGCCGACCCAAATTCCCCCCCAAAAACACCCCAAAACCCCCAAAATTCCAAAAAAAAACCCCCCAGAGACCCCCAAAAATCCCCTTAAAGACCCAAAATTCCCAAATAAAAGCCCCAAACCCCCTAAATCTCCTCAGGACCCCTGCAAAGCCACCCCTTAGCCCCGCCCACTCCCCCTCTAGCCCCGCCCATTTCCCCTTTAGCCCCGCCCCCTCCCGGCCCTGCCGACCCAAATTCCCCCCCAAAAACCCCCCAAAACCCCCAAAATTCAAAAAAAAACCCCCCCAGAGACCCCCAAAAATCCCCTTAAAGACCCAAAATTCCCAAATAAAAGCCCCAAACCCCCTAAATCTCCTCAGGACCCCTGCAAAGCCACCCCTTAGCCCCGCCCATTTCCCCTTTAGCCCCGCCCCCTCCCGGCCCTGCCGACCCAAATTCCCCCCCAAAAACCCCCCAAAACCCCCAAAATTCCAAAAAAAACCCCCCCAGAGACCCCCAAAAATCCCCTTAAAGACCCAAAATTCCCAAATAAAAGCCCCAAACCCCCTAAATCTCCTCAGGACCCCTGCAAAGCCACCCCTTAGCCCCGCCCATTTCCCCTCTAGCCCCGCCCATTTCCCCTTTAGCCCCGCCCCCTCCCGGCCCTGCCGACCCAAATTCCCCCCCAAAAACCCCCCAAAACCCCCAAAATTCCAAAAAAACCCCCCCAGAGACCCCCAAAAATCCCCTTAAAGACCCAAAATTCCCAAATAAAAGCCCCAAACCCCCTAAATCTCCTCAGGACCCCTGCAAAGCCACCCCTTAGCCCCGCCCATTTCCCCTTTAGCCCCGCCCCCTCCCGGCCCTGCCGACCCAAATTCCCCCCCAAAAACCCCCCAAAACCCCCAAAATTCCAGAAAAAAACCCCCCAGAGACCCCCAAAAATCCCCTTAAAGACCCAACATTCCCAAATAAAAGCCCCAAACCCCCTAAATCTCCTCAGGACCCCTGCAAAGCCACCCCTTAGCCCCGCCCATTTCCCCTTTAGCCCCGCCCCCTCCCGGCCCTGCCGACCCAAAAACCCCCCAAAACCCCCAAAATTCCAAAAAAAAACCCCCCAGAGACCCCCAAAAATCCCCTTAAAGACCCAAAATTCCCAAATAAAAGCCCCAAACCCCCTAAATCTCCTCAGGACCCCTGCAAAGCCACCCCTTAGCCCCGCCCATTTCCCCTTTAGCCCCGCCCCCTCCCGGCCCTGCCGACCCAAATTCCCCCCCAAAAACCCCCCAAAACCCCCAAAATTCCAAAAAAAAACCCCCCCAGAGACCCCCAAAAATCCCCTTAAAGACCCAAAATTCCCAAATAAAAGCCCCAAACCCCCTAAATCTCCTCAGGACCCCTGCAAAGCCACCCCTTAGCCCCGCCCATTTCCCCTTTAGCCCCGCCCCCTCCCGGCCCTGCCGACCCAAATTCCCCTCCAAAAACCCCCCAAAACCCCCAAAATTCCAAAAAAAACCCCCCCAGAGACCCCCAAAAATCCCCTTAAAGACCCAAAATTCCCAAATAAAAGCCCCAAACCCCCTAAATCTCCTCAGGACCCCTGCAAAGCCACCCCTTAGCCCCGCCCATTTCCCCTTTAGCCCCGCCCCCTCCCGGCCCTGCCGACCCAAATTCCCCCCCAAAAACCCCCCAAAACCCCCAAAATTCCAAAAAAAAACCCCCCAGAGACCCCCAAAAATCCCCTTAAAGACCCAAAATTCCCAAATAAAAGCCCCAAACCCCCTAAATCTCCTCAGGACCCCTGCAAAGCCACCCCTTAGCCCCGCCCATTTCCCCTTTAGCCCCGCCCCCTCCCGGCCCTGCCGACCCAAATTCCCCCCCAAAAACCCCCCAAAACCCCCAAAATTCCAAAAAAAACCCCCCCAGAGACCCCCAAAAATCCCCTTAAAGACCCAAAATTCCCAAATAAAAGCCCCAAACCCCCTAAATCTCCTCAGGACCCCTGCACAGCCACCCCTTAGCCCCGCCCATTTCCCCTTTAGCCCCGCCCCCTCCCGGCCCTGCCGACCCAAATTCCCCCCCAAAAACCCCCCAAAACCCCCAAAATTCCAGAAAAAAACCCCCCCAGAGACCCCCAAAAATCCCCTTAAAGACCCAAAATTCCCAAATAAAAGCCCCAAACCCCCTAAATCTCCTCAGGACCCCTGCAAAGCCACCCCTTAGCCCCGCCCATTTCCCCTTTAGCCCCGCCCCCTCCCGGCCCTGCCGACCCAAATTCCCCCCCAAAAACCCCCCAAAACCCCCAAAATTCCAAAAAAAAACCCCCCCAGAGACCCCCAAAAATCCCCTTAAAGACCCAAAATTCCCAAATAAAAGCCCCAAACCCCCTAAATCTCCTCAGGACCCCTGCACAGCCACCCCTTAGCCCCGCCCACTCCCCCTCTAGCCCCACCCATTTCCCCTTTAGCCCTGCCCCCTCCCGGCTCTGCCGACCCAAATTCCCCCCCAAAAACCCCCCAAAACCCCCAAAATTCCAAAAAAACCCCCCAGAGACCCCCAAAAATCCCCTTAAAGACCCAAAATTCCCAAATAAAAGCCCCAAACCCCCTAAATCTCCTCAGGACCCCTGCAAAGCCACCCCTTAGCCCCGCCCATTTCCCCTTTAGCCCCGCCCCCTCCCGGCCCTGCCGACCCAAATTCCCCCCCAAAAACCCCCCAAAACCCCCAAAATTCCAAAAAAAACCCCCCAGAGACCCCCAAAAATCCCCTTAAAGACCCAAAATTCCCAAATAAAAGCCCCAAACCCCCTAAATCTCCTCAGGACCCCTGCAAAGCCACCCCTTAGCCCCGCCCATTTCCCCTTTAGCCCCGCCCCCTCCCGGCCCTGCCGACCCAAATTCCCCCCCAAAAACCCCCCAAAACCCCCAAAATTCCAAAAAAAACCCCCCCAGAGACCCCCAAAAATCCCCTTAAAGACCCAAAATTCCCAAATAAAAGCCCCAAACCCCCTAAATCTCCTCAGGACCCCTGCACAGCCACCCCTTAGCCCCGCCCATTTCCCCTTTAGCCCCGCCCCCTCCCGGCCCTGCCGACCCAAATTCCCCCCCAAAAACCCCCCAAAACCCCCAAAATTCCAGAAAAAAACCCCCCCAGAGACCCCCAAAAATCCCCTTAAAGACCCAAAATTCCCAAATAAAAGCCCCAAACCCCCTAAATCTCCTCAGGACCCCTGCAAAGCCACCCCTTAGCCCCGCCCATTTCCCCTTTAGCCCCGCCCCCTCCCGGCCCTGCCGACCCAAATTCCCCCCCAAAAACCCCCCAAAACCCCCAAAATTCCAAAAAAAACCCCCCCAGAGACCCCCAAAAATCCCCGAAAAGACCCAAAATTCCCAAATAAAAGCCCCAAACCCCCTAAATCTCCTCAGGACCCCTGCACAGCCACCCCTTAGCCCCGCCCACTCCCCCTCTAGCCCCACCCATTTCCCCTTTAGCCCTGCCCCCTCCCGGCTCTGCCGACCCAAATTCCCCCCCAAAAACCCCCCAAAACCCCCAAAATTCCAAAAAAAAACCCCCAGAGACCCCCAAAAATCCCCTTAAAGACCCAAAATTCCCAAATAAAAGCCCCAAACCCCCTAAATCTCCTCAGGACCCCTGCAAAGCCACCCCTTAGCCCCGCCCATTTCCCCTTTAGCCCCGCCCCCTCCCGGCCCTGCCGACCCAAATTCCCCCCCAAAAACCCCCCAAAACCCCCAAAATTCCAAAAAAAACCCCCCAGAGACCCCCAAAAATCCCCTTAAAGACCCAAAATTCCCAAATAAAAGCCCCAAACCCCCTAAATCTCCTCAGGACCCCTGCAAAGCCACCCCTTAGCCCCGCCCATTTCCCCTTTAGCCCCGCCCCCTCCCGGCCCTGCCGACCCAAATTCCCCCCCAAAAACCCCCCAAAACCCCCAAAATTCCAGAAAAAAACCCCCCAGAGACCCCCAAAAATCCCCTTAAAGACCCAACATTCCCAAATAAAAGCCCCAAACCCCCTAAATCTCCTCAGGACCCCTGCAAAGCCACCCCTTAGCCCCGCCCATTTCCCCTTTAGCCCCGCCCCCTCCCGGCCCTGCCGACCCAAATTCCCCCCCAAAAACCCCCCAAAACCCCCAAAATTCCAAAAAAAAAACCCCCCAGAGACCCCCAAAAATCCCCTTAAAGACCCAAAATTCCCAAATAAAAGCCCCAAACCCCCTAAATCTCCTCAGGACCCCTGCAAAGCCACCCCTTAGCCCCGCCCATTTCCCCTTTAGCCCCGCCCCCTCCCGGCCCTGCCGACCCAAATTCCCCCCCAAAAACCCCCCAAAACCCCCAAAATTCCAAAAAAAACCCCCCCAGAGACCCCCAAAAATCCCCTTAAAGACCCAAAATTCCCAAATAAAAGCCCCAAACCCCCTAAATCTCCTCAGGACCCCTGCAAAGCCACCCCTTAGCCCCGCCCATTTCCCCTTTAGCCCCGCCCCCTCCCGGCCCTGCCGACCCAAATTCCCCTCCAAAAACCCCCCAAAACCCCCAAAATTCCAAAAAAAACCCCCCCAGAGACCCCCAAAAATCCCCTTAAAGACCCAAAATTCCCAAATAAAAGCCCCAAACCCCCTAAATCTCCTCAGGACCCCTGCAAAGCCACCCCTTAGCCCCGCCCATTTCCCCTTTAGCCCCGCCCCCCTCCCGGCCCTGCCGACCCAAATTCCCCCCCAAAAACCCCCCAAAACCCCCAAAATTCCAAAAAAAAACCCCCCAGAGACCCCCAAAAATCCCCTTAAAGACCCAAAATTCCCAAATAAAAGCCCCAAACCCCCTAAATCTCCTCAGGACCCCTGCAAAGCCACCCCTTAGCCCCGCCCATTTCCCCTTTAGCCCCGCCCCCTCCCGGCCCTGCCGACCCAAATTCCCCCCCAAAAACCCCCCAAAACCCCCAAAATTCCAAAAAAAACCCCCCCAGAGACCCCCAAAAATCCCCTTAAAGACCCAAAATTCCCAAATAAAAGCCCCAAACCCCCTAAATCTCCTCAGGACCCCTGCACAGCCACCCCTTAGCCCCGCCCATTTCCCCTTTAGCCCCGCCCCCTCCCGGCCCTGCCGACCCAAATTCCCCCCCAAAAACCCCCCAAAACCCCCAAAATTCCAGAAAAAAACCCCCCCAGAGACCCCCAAAAATCCCCTTAAAGACCCAAAATTCCCAAATAAAAGCCCCAAACCCCCTAAATCTCCTCAGGACCCCTGCAAAGCCACCCCTTAGCCCCGCCCATTTCCCCTTTAGCCCCGCCCCCTCCCGGCCCTGCCGACCCAAATTCCCCCCCAAAAACCCCCCAAAACCCCCAAAATTCCAAAAAAAACCCCCCCAGAGACCCCCAAAAATCCCCTTAAAGACCCAAAATTCCCAAATAAAAGCCCCAAACCCCCTAAATCTCCTCAGGACCCCTGCACAGCCACCCCTTAGCCCCGCCCACTCCCCCTCTAGCCCCACCCATTTCCCCTTTAGCCCTGCCCCCTCCCGGCTCTGCCGACCCAAATTCCCCCCCAAAAACCCCCCAAAACCCCCAAAATTCCAAAAAAACCCCCCAGAGACCCCCAAAAATCCCCTTAAAGACCCAAAATTCCCAAATAAAAGCCCCAAACCCCCTAAATCTCCTCAGGACCCCTGCAAAGCCACCCCTTAGCCCCGCCCATTTCCCCTTTAGCCCCGCCCCCTCCCGGCCCTGCCGACCCAAATTCCCCCCCAAAAACCCCCCAAAACCCCCAAAATTCCAAAAAAAACCCCCCAGAGACCCCCAAAAATCCCCTTAAAGACCCAAAATTCCCAAATAAAAGCCCCAAACCCCCTAAATCTCCTCAGGACCCCTGCAAAGCCACCCCTTAGCCCCGCCCATTTCCCCTTTAGCCCCGCCCCCTCCCGGCCCTGCCGACCCAAATTCCCCCCCAAAAACCCCCCAAAACCCCCAAAATTCCAAAAAAAACCCCCCCAGAGACCCCCAAAAATCCCCTTAAAGACCCAAAATTCCCAAATAAAAGCCCCAAACCCCCTAAATCTCCTCAGGACCCCTGCACAGCCACCCCTTAGCCCCGCCCATTTCCCCTTTAGCCCCGCCCCCTCCCGGCCCTGCCGACCCAAATTCCCCCCCAAAAACCCCCCAAAACCCCCAAAATTCCAGAAAAAAACCCCCCCAGAGACCCCCAAAAATCCCCTTAAAGACCCAAAATTCCCAAATAAAAGCCCCAAACCCCCTAAATCTCCTCAGGACCCCTGCAAAGCCACCCCTTAGCCCCGCCCATTTCCCCTTTAGCCCCGCCCCCTCCCGGCCCTGCCGACCCAAATTCCCCCCCAAAAACCCCCCAAAACCCCCAAAATTCCAAAAAAAACCCCCCCAGAGACCCCCAAAAATCCCCGAAAAGACCCAAAATTCCCAAATAAAAGCCCCAAACCCCCTAAATCTCCTCAGGACCCCTGCACAGCCACCCCTTAGCCCCGCCCACTCCCCCTCTAGCCCCACCCATTTCCCCTTTAGCCCTGCCCCCTCCCGGCTCTGCCGACCCAAATTCCCCCCCAAAAACCCCCCAAAACCCCCAAAATTCCAAAAAAAAACCCCCAGAGACCCCCAAAAATCCCCTTAAAGACCCAAAATTCCCAAATAAAAGCCCCAAACCCCCTAAATCTCCTCAGGACCCCTGCAAAGCCACCCCTTAGCCCCGCCCATTTCCCCTTTAGCCCCGCCCCCTCCCGGCCCTGCCGACCCAAATTCCCCCCCAAAAACCCCCCAAAACCCCCAAAATTCCAAAAAAAACCCCCCAGAGACCCCCAAAAATCCCCTTAAAGACCCAAAATTCCCAAATAAAAGCCCCAAACCCCCTAAATCTCCTCAGGACCCCTGCAAAGCCACCCCTTAGCCCCGCCCATTTCCCCTTTAGCCCCGCCCCCTCCCGGCCCTGCCGACCCAAATTCCCCCCCAAAAACCCCCCAAAACCCCCAAAATTCCAGAAAAAAAACCCCCAGAGACCCCCAAAAATCCCCTTAAAGACCCAACATTCCCAAATAAAAGCCCCAAACCCCCTAAATCTCCTCAGGACCCCTGCAAAGCCACCCCTTAGCCCCGCCCATTTCCCCTTTAGCCCCGCCCCCTCCCGGCCCTGCCGACCCAAATTCCCCCCCAAAAACCCCCCAAAACCCCCAAAATTCCAAAAAAAACCCCCCCAGAGACCCCCAAAAATCCCCTTAAAGACCCAAAATTCCCAAATAAAAGCCCCAAACCCCCTAAATCTCCTCAGGACCCCTGCAAAGCCACCCCTTAGCCCCGCCCATTTCCCCTTTAGCCCCGCCCCCTCCCGGCCCTGCCGACCCAAATTCCCCCCCAAAAACCCCCCAAAACCCCCAAAATTCCAAAAAAAAACCCCCCAGAGACCCCCAAAAATCCCCTTAAAGACCCAAAATTCCCAAATAAAAGCCCCAAACCCCCTAAATCTCCTCAGGACCCCTGCAAAGCCACCCCTTAGCCCCGCCCACTCCCCCTCTAGCCCCGCCCATTTCCCCTTTAGCCCCGCCCCCTCCCGGCCCTGCCGACCCAAATTCCCCCCCAAAAACCCCCCAAAACCCCCAAAATTCCAAAAAAAACCCCCCCAGAGACCCCCAAAAATCCCCTTAAAGACCCAAAATTCCCAAATAAAAGCCCCAAACCCCCTAAATCTCCTCAGGACCCCTGCAAAGCCACCCCTTAGCCCCGCCCATTTCCCCTTTAGCCCCGCCCCCTCCCGGCCCTGCCGACCCAAATTCCCCCCCAAAAACCCCCCAAAACCCCCAAAATTCCAGAAAAAAACCCCCCAGAGACCCCCAAAAATCCCCTTAAAGACCCAACATTCCCAAATAAAAGCCCCAAACCCCCTAAATCTCCTCAGGACCCCTGCAAAGCCACCCCTTAGCCCCGCCCATTTCCCCTTTAGCCCCGCCCCCTCCCGGCCCTGCCGACCCAAATTCCCCCCCAAAAACACCCCAAAACCCCCAAAATTCCAAAAAAAAACCCCCCAGAGACCCCCAAAAATCCCCTTAAAGACCCAAAATTCCCAAATAAAAGCCCCAAACCCCCTAAATCTCCTCAGGACCCCTGCAAAGCCACCCCTTAGCCCCGCCCACTCCCCCTCTAGCCCCGCCCATTTCCCCTTTAGCCCCGCCCCCTCCCGGCCCTGCCGACCCAAATTCCCCCCCAAAAACCCCCCAAAACCCCCAAAATTCAAAAAAAAACCCCCCCAGAGACCCCCAAAAATCCCCTTAAAGACCCAAAATTCCCAAATAAAAGCCCCAAACCCCCTAAATCTCCTCAGGACCCCTGAAAAGCCACCCCTTAGCCCCGCCCATTTCCCCTTTAGCCCCGCCCCCTCCCGGCCCTGCCGACCCAAATTCCCCCCCAAAAACCCCCCAAAACCCCCAAAATTCCAAAAAAAACCCCCCCAGAGACCCCCAAAAATCCCCTTAAAGACCCAAAATTCCCAAATAAAAGCCCCAAACCCCCTAAATCTCCTCAGGACCCCTGCAAAGCCACCCCTTAGCCCCGCCCATTTCCCCTCTAGCCCCGCCCATTTCCCCTTTAGCCCCGCCCCCTCCCGGCCCTGCCGACCCAAATTCCCCCCCAAAAACCCCCCAAAACCCCCAAAATTCCAAAAAAACCCCCCCAGAGACCCCCAAAAATCCCCTTAAAGACCCAAAATTCCCAAATAAAAGCCCCAAACCCCCTAAATCTCCTCAGGACCCCTGCAAAGCCACCCCTTAGCCCCGCCCATTTCCCCTTTAGCCCCGCCCCCTCCCGGCCCTGCCGACCCAAATTCCCCCCCAAAAACCCCCCAAAACCCCCAAAATTCCAGAAAAAAACCCCCCAGAGACCCCCAAAAATCCCCTTAAAGACCCAACATTCCCAAATAAAAGCCCCAAACCCCCTAAATCTCCTCAGGACCCCTGCAAAGCCACCCCTTAGCCCCGCCCATTTCCCCTTTAGCCCCGCCCCCTCCCGGCCCTGCCGACCCAAATTCCCCCCCAAAAACCCCCCAAAACCCCCAAAATTCCAAAAAAAAACCCCCCAGAGACCCCCAAAAATCCCCTTAAAGACCCAAAATTCCCAAATAAAAGCCCCAAACCCCCTAAATCTCCTCAGGACCCCTGCAAAGCCACCCCTTAGCCCCGCCCATTTCCCCTTTAGCCCCGCCCCCTCCCGGCCCTGCCGACCCAAATTCCCCCCCAAAAACCCCCCAAAACCCCCAAAATTCCAAAAAAAAACCCCCCCAGAGACCCCCAAAAATCCCCTTAAAGACCCAAAATTCCCAAATAAAAGCCCCAAACCCCCTAAATCTCCTCAGGACCCCTGCAAAGCCACCCCTTAGCCCCGCCCATTTCCCCTTTAGCCCCGCCCCCTCCCGGCCCTGCCGACCCAAATTCCCCTCCAAAAACCCCCCAAAACCCCCAAAATTCCAAAAAAAACCCCCCCAGAGACCCCCAAAAATCCCCTTAAAGACCCAAAATTCCCAAATAAAAGCCCCAAACCCCCTAAATCTCCTCAGGACCCCTGCAAAGCCACCCCTTAGCCCCGCCCATTTCCCCTTTAGCCCCGCCCCCTCCCGGCCCTGCCGACCCAAATTCCCCCCCAAAAACCCCCCAAAACCCCCAAAATTCCAAAAAAAAACCCCCCAGAGACCCCCAAAAATCCCCTTAAAGACCCAAAATTCCCAAATAAAAGCCCCAAACCCCCTAAATCTCCTCAGGACCCCTGCAAAGCCACCCCTTAGCCCCGCCCATTTCCCCTTTAGCCCCGCCCCCTCCCGGCCCTGCCGACCCAAATTCCCCCCCAAAAACCCCCCAAAACCCCCAAAATTCCAAAAAAAACCCCCCCAGAGACCCCCAAAAATCCCCTTAAAGACCCAAAATTCCCAAATAAAAGCCCCAAACCCCCTAAATCTCCTCAGGACCCCTGCACAGCCACCCCTTAGCCCCGCCCATTTCCCCTTTAGCCCCGCCCCCTCCCGGCCCTGCCGACCCAAATTCCCCCCCAAAAACCCCCCAAAACCCCCAAAATTCCAGAAAAAAACCCCCCCAGAGACCCCCAAAAATCCCCTTAAAGACCCAAAATTCCCAAATAAAAGCCCCAAACCCCCTAAATCTCCTCAGGACCCCTGCAAAGCCACCCCTTAGCCCCGCCCATTTCCCCTTTAGCCCCGCCCCCTCCCGGCCCTGCCGACCCAAATTCCCCCCCAAAAACCCCCCAAAACCCCCAAAATTCCAAAAAAAACCCCCCCAGAGACCCCCAAAAATCCCCTTAAAGACCCAAAATTCCCAAATAAAAGCCCCAAACCCCCTAAATCTCCTCAGGACCCCTGCACAGCCACCCCTTAGCCCCGCCCACTCCCCCTCTAGCCCCACCCATTTCCCCTTTAGCCCTGCCCCCTCCCGGCTCTGCCGACCCAAATTCCCCCCCAAAAACCCCCCAAAACCCCCAAAATTCCAAAAAAACCCCCCAGAGACCCCCAAAAATCCCCTTAAAGACCCAAAATTCCCAAATAAAAGCCCCAAACCCCCTAAATCTCCTCAGGACCCCTGCAAAGCCACCCCTTAGCCCCGCCCATTTCCCCTTTAGCCCCGCCCCCTCCCGGCCCTGCCGACCCAAATTCCCCCCCAAAAACCCCCCAAAACCCCCAAAATTCCAAAAAAAACCCCCCAGAGACCCCCAAAAATCCCCTTAAAGACCCAAAATTCCCAAATAAAAGCCCCAAACCCCCTAAATCTCCTCAGGACCCCTGCAAAGCCACCCCTTAGCCCCGCCCATTTCCCCTTTAGCCCCGCCCCCTCCCGGCCCTGCCGACCCAAATTCCCCCCCAAAAACCCCCCAAAACCCCCAAAATTCCAAAAAAAACCCCCCCAGAGACCCCCAAAAATCCCCTTAAAGACCCAAAATTCCCAAATAAAAGCCCCAAACCCCCTAAATCTCCTCAGGACCCCTGCACAGCCACCCCTTAGCCCCGCCCATTTCCCCTTTAGCCCCGCCCCCTCCCGGCCCTGCCGACCCAAATTCCCCCCCAAAAACCCCCCAAAACCCCCAAAATTCCAGAAAAAAACCCCCCCAGAGACCCCCAAAAATCCCCTTAAAGACCCAAAATTCCCAAATAAAAGCCCCAAACCCCCTAAATCTCCTCAGGACCCCTGCAAAGCCACCCCTTAGCCCCGCCCATTTCCCCTTTAGCCCCGCCCCCTCCCGGCCCTGCCGACCCAAATTCCCCCCCAAAAACCCCCCAAAACCCCCAAAATTCCAAAAAAAACCCCCCCAGAGACCCCCAAAAATCCCCGAAAAGACCCAAAATTCCCAAATAAAAGCCCCAAACCCCCTAAATCTCCTCAGGACCCCTGCACAGCCACCCCTTAGCCCCGCCCACTCCCCCTCTAGCCCCACCCATTTCCCCTTTAGCCCTGCCCCCTCCCGGCTCTGCCGACCCAAATTCCCCCCCAAAAACCCCCCAAAACCCCCAAAATTCCAAAAAAAACCCCCAGAGACCCCCAAAAATCCCCTTAAAGACCCAAAATTCCCAAATAAAAGCCCCAAACCCCCTAAATCTCCTCAGGACCCCTGCAAAGCCACCCCTTAGCCCCGCCCATTTCCCCTTTAGCCCCGCCCCCTCCCGGCCCTGCCGACCCAAATTCCCCCCCAAAAACCCCCCAAAACCCCCAAAATTCCAAAAAAACCCCCCCAGAGACCCCCAAAAATCCCCTTAAAGACCCAAAATTCCCAAATAAAAGCCCCAAACCCCCTAAATCTCCTCAGGACCCCTGCAAAGCCACCCCTTAGCCCCGCCCATTTCCCCTTTAGCCCCGCCCCCTCCCGGCCCTGCCGACCCAAATTCCCCCCCAAAAACCCCCCAAAACCCCCAAAATTCCAGAAAAAAACACCCCAGAGACCCCCAAAAATCCCCTTAAAGACCCAAAATTCCCAAATAAAAGCCCCAAACCCCCTAAATCTCCTCAGGACCCCTGCAAAGCCACCCCTTAGCCCCGCCCATTTCCCCTTTAGCCCCGCCCCCTCCCGGCCCTGCCGACCCAAATTCCCCCCCAAAAACCCCCCAAAACCCCCAAAATTCCAGAAAAAACCCCCCAGAGACCCCCAAAAATCCCCTTAAAGACCCAACATTCCCAAATAAAAGCCCCAAACCCCCTAAATCTCCTCAGGACCCCTGCAAAGCCACCCCTTAGCCCCGCCCATTTCCCCTTTAGCCCCGCCCCCTCCCGGCCCTGCCGACCCAAATTCCCCCCCAAAAACCCCCCAAAACCCCCAAAATTCCAAAAAAAACCCCCCCAGAGACCCCCAAAAATCCCCTTAAAGACCCAAAATTCCCAAATAAAAGCCCCAAACCCCCTAAATCTCCTCAGGACCCCTGCACAGCCACCCCTTAGCCCCGCCCATTTCCCCTTTAGCCCCGCCCCCTCCCGGCCCTGCCGACCCAAATTCCCCCCCAAAAACCCCCCAAAACCCCCAAAATTCCAAAAAAAACCCCCCCAGAGACCCCCAAAAATCCCCTTAAAGA
This sequence comes from Aphelocoma coerulescens, assembly GCF_041296385.1. Classification (NCBI taxonomy): domain Eukaryota; kingdom Metazoa; phylum Chordata; class Aves; order Passeriformes; family Corvidae; genus Aphelocoma; species Aphelocoma coerulescens. Next base: position 8,575 of record NW_027183853.1, on the reverse strand, counting down.
CCCAAAATTCCCAAATAAAAGCCCCAAACCCCCTAAATCTCCTCAGGACCCCTGCAAAGCCACCCCTTAGCCCCGCCCACTCCCCCTCTAGCCCCGCCCATTTCCCCTTTAGCCCCGCCCCCTCCCGGCCCTGCCGACCCAAATTCCCCCCCAAAAACCCCCCAAAACCCCCAAAATTCCAGAAAAAAAACCCCCAGAGACCCCCAAAAATCCCCTTAAAGACCCAAAATTCCCAAATAAAAGCCCCAAACCCCCTAAATCTCCTCAGAACCCCTGCAAAGCCACCCCTTAGCCCCGCCCATTTCCCCTTTAGCCCCGCCCCCTCCCAGCCCTGCCGACCCAAATTCCCCCCCAAAAACCCCCCAAAACCCCCAAAATTCCAAAAAAAACCCCCCCAGAGACCCCCAAAAATCCCCTTAAAGACCCAAAATTCCCAAATAAAAGCCCCAAACCCCCTAAATCTCCTCAGGACCCCTGAAAAGCCACCCCTTAGCCCCGCCCACTCCCCCTCTAGCCCCACCCATTTCCCCTTTAGCCCTGCCCCCTCCCGGCTCTGCCGACCCAAATTCCCCCCCAAAAACCCCCCAAAACCCCCAAAATTCCAAAAAAAACCCCCCAGAGACCCCCAAAAATCCCCTTAAAGACCCAAAATTCCCAAATAAAAGCCCCAAACCCCCTAAATCTCCTCAGGACCCCTGCAAAGCCACCCCTTAGCCCCGCCCATTTCCCCTTTAGCCCCGCCCCCTCCCGGCCCTGCCGACCCAAATTCCCCCCCAAAAACACCCCAAAACCCCCAAAATTCCAAAAAAAACCCCCCCAGAGACCCCCAAAAATCCCCTTAAAGACCCAAAATTCCCAAATAAAAGCCCCAAACCCCCTAAATCTCCTCAGGACCCCTGCAAAGCCACCCCTTAGCCCCGCCCATTTCCCCTTTAGCCCCGCCCCCTCCCGGCCCTGCCGACCCAAATTCCCCCCCAAAAACCCCCCAAAACCCCCAAAATTCCAGAAAAAAACCCCCCAGAGACCCCCAAAAATCCCCTTAAAGACCCAAAATTCCCAAATAAAAGCCCCAAACCCCCTAAATCTCCTCAGGACCCCTGCAAAGCCACCCCTTAGCCCTGCCCACTCCCCCTCTAGCCCCGCCCATTTCCCCTTTAGCCCCGCCCCCTCCCGGCCCTGCCGACCCAAATTCCCCCCCAAAAACCCCCCAAAACCCCCAAAATTCCAGAAAAAAAACCCCCAGAGACCCCCAAAAATCCCCTTAAAGACCCAACATTCCCAAATAAAAGCCCCAAACCCCCTAAATCTCCTCAGGACCCCTGCAAAGCCACCCCTTAGCCCCGCCCATTTCCCCTTTAGCCCCGCCCCCTCCCGGCCCTGCCGACCCAAATTCCCCCCCAAAAACCCCCCAAAACCCCCAAAATTCCAAAAAAAACCCCCCCAGAGACCCCCAAAAATCCCCTTAAAGACCCAAAATTCCCAAATAAAAGCCCCAAACCCCCTAAATCTCCTCAGGACCCCTGCACAGCCACCCCTTAGCCCCGCCCATTTCCCCTTTAGCCCCGCCCCCTCCCGGCCCTGCCGACCCAAATTCCCCCCCAAAAACCCCCCAAAACCCCCAAAATTCCAAAAAAAACCCCCCCAGAGACCCCCAAAAATCCCCTTAAAGACCCAAAATTCCCAAATAAAAGCCCCAAACCCCCTAAATCTCCTCAGGACCCCTGCAAAGCCACCCCTTAGCCCCGCCCATTTCCCCTTTAGCCCCGCCCCCTCCCGGCCCTGCCGACCCAAATTCCCCCCCAAAAACCCCCCAAAACCCCCAAAATTCCAAAAAAAACCCCCCCAGAGACCCCCAAAAATCCCCTTAAAGACCCAAAATTCCCAAATAAAAGCCCCAAACCCCCTAAATCTCCTCAGGACCCCTGCAAAGCCACCCCTTAGCCCCGCCCACTCCCCCTCTAGCCCCGCCCATTTCCCCTTTAGCCCCGCCCCCTCCCGGCCCTGCCGACCCAAATTCCCCCCCAAAAACCCCCCAAAACCCCCAAAATTCCAAAAAAAACCCCCCAGAGACCCCCAAAAATCCCCTTAAAGACCCAAAATTCCCAAATAAAAGCCCCAAACCCCCTAAATCTCCTCAGGACCCCTGCAAAGCCACCCCTTAGCCCCGCCCATTTCCCCTTTAGCCCCGCCCCCTCCCGGCCCTGCCGACCCAAATTCCCCCCCAAAAACCCCCCAAAACCCCCAAAATTCCAGAAAAAAACCCCCCAGAGACCCCCAAAAATCCCCTTAAAGACCCAACATTCCCAAATAAAAGCCCCAAACCCCCTAAATCTCCTCAGGACCCCTGCAAAGCCACCCCTTAGCCCCGCCCATTTCCCCTTTAGCCCCGCCCCCTCCCGGCCCTGCCGACCCAAATTCCCCCCCAAAAACCCCCCAAAACCCCCAAAATTCCAAAAAAAAACCCCCCAGAGACCCCCAAAAATCCCCTTAAAGACCCAAAATTCCCAAATAAAAGCCCCAAACCCCCTAAATCTCCTCAGGACCCCTGCAAAGCCACCCCTTAGCCCCGCCCATTTCCCCTTTAGCCCCGCCCCCTCCCGGCCCTGCCGACCCAAATTCCCCCCCAAAAACCCCCAAAAACCCCCAAAATTCCAGAAAAAAACCCCCCAGAGACCCCCAAAAATCCCCTTAAAGACCCAACATTCCCAAATAAAAGCCCCAAACCCCCTAAATCTCCTCAGGACCCCTGCAAAGCCACCCCTTAGCCCCGCCCATTTCCCCTTTAGCCCCGCCCCCTCCCGGCCCTGCCGACCCAAATTCCCCCCCAAAAACCCCCCAAAACCCCCAAAATTCAAAAAAAAACCCCCCCAGAGACCCCCAAAAATCCCCTTAAAGACCCAAATATCCCAAATAAAAGCCCCAAACCCCCTAAATCTCCTCAGGACCCCTGCAAAGCCACCCCTTAGCCCTGCCCACTCCCCCTCTAGCCCCGCCCATTTCCCCTTTAGCCCCGCCCCCTCCCGGCCCTGCCGACCCAAATTCCCCCCCAAAAACCCCCCAAAACCCCCAAAATTCCAGAAAAAAAACCCCCAGAGACCCCCAAAAATCCCCTTAAAGACCCAAAATTCCCAAATAAAAGCCCCAAACCCCCTAAATCTCCTCAGGACCCCTGCAAAGCCACCCCTTAGCCCCGCCCATTTCCCCTTTAGCCCCGCCCCCTCCCGGCCCTGCCGACCCAAATTCCCCCCCAAAAACCCCCCAAAACCCCCAAAATTCCAAAAAAAACCCCCCAGAGACCCCCAAAAATCCCCTTAAAGACCCAAAATTCCCAAATAAAAGCCCCAAACCCCCTAAATCTCCTCAGGACCCCTGCAAAGCCACCCCTTAGCCCCGCCCATTTCCCCTTTAGCCCCGCCCCCTCCCGGCCCTGCCGACCCAAATTCCCCCCCAAAAACCCCCCAAAACCCCCAAAATTCCAGAAAAAAACCCCCCAGAGACCCCCAAAAATCCCCTTAAAGACCCAACATTCCCAAATAAAAGCCCCAAACCCCCTAAATCTCCTCAGGACCCCTGCAAAGCCACCCCTTAGCCCCGCCCATTTCCCCTTTAGCCCCGCCCCCTCCCGGCCCTGCCGACCCAAATTCCCCCCCAAAAACCCCCCAAAACCCCCAAAATTCCAAAAAAAAACCCCCCAGAGACCCCCAAAAATCCCCTTAAAGACCCAAAATTCCCAAATAAAAGCCCCAAACCCCCTAAATCTCCTCAGAACCCCTGCAAAGCCACCCCTTAGCCCCGCCCATTTCCCCTTTAGCCCCGCCCCCTCCCGGCCCTGCCGACCCAAATTCCCCCCCAAAAACCCCCCAAAACCCCCAAAATTCCAGAAAAAAACCCCCCAGAGACCCCCAAAAATCCCCTTAAAGACCCAACATTCCCAAATAAAAGCCCCAAACCCCCTAAATCTCCTCAGGACCCCTGCAAAGCCACCCCTTAGCCCCGCCCATTTCCCCTTTAGCCCCGCCCCCTCCCGGCCCTGCCGACCCAAATTCCCCCCCAAAAACCCCCCAAAACCCCCAAAATTCCAAAAAAAAACCCCCCCAGAGACCCCCAAAAATCCCCTTAAAGACCCAAAATTCCCAAATAAAAGCCCCAAACCCCCTAAATCTCCTCAGGACCCCTGAAAAGCCACCCCTTAGCCCCGCCCACTCCCCCTCTAGCCCCGCCCATTTCCCCTTTAGCCCCGCCCCCTCCCGGCCCTGCCGACCCAAATTCCCCCCCAAAAACCCCCCAAAACCCCCAAAATTCCAAAAAAAAACCCCCCAGAGACCCCCAAAAATCCCCTTAAAGACCCAAAATTCCCAAATAAAAGCCCCAAACCCCCTAAATCTCCTCAGGACCCCTGCAAAGCCACCCCTTAGCCCCGCCCATTTCCCCTTTAGCCCCGCCCCCTCCCGGCCCTGCCGACCCAAATTCCCCCCCAAAAACCCCCCAAAACCCCCAAAATTCCAAAAAAAAACCCCCCAGAGACCCCCAAAAATCCCCTTAAAGACCCAAAATTCCCAAATAAAAGCCCCAAACCCCCTAAATCTCCTCAGGACCCCTGCACAGCCACCCCTTAGCCCCGCCCATTTCCCCTTTAGCCCCGCCCCCTCCCGGCCCTGCCGACCCAAATTCCCCCCCAAAAACCCCCCAAAAACCCCCAAAATTCCAGAAAAAAACCCCCCCAGAGACCCCCAAAAATCCCCTTAAAGACCCAAAATTCCCAAATAAAAGCCCCAAACCCCCTAAATCTCCTCAGGACCCCTGCAAAGCCACCCCTTAGCCCCGCCCATTTCCCCTTTAGCCCCGCCCCCTCCCAGCCCTGCCGACCCAAATTCCCCCCCAAAAACCCCCCAAAACCCCCAAAATTCCAAAAAAAACCCCCCCAGAGACCCCCAAAAATCCCCTTAAAGACCCAAAATTCCCAAATAAAAGCCCCAAACCCCCTAAATCTCCTCAGGACCCCTGAAAAGCCACCCCTTAGCCCCGCCCACTCCCCCTCTAGCCCCGCCCATTTCCCCTTTAGCCCCGCCCCCTCCCGGCTCTGCCGACCCAAATTCCCCCCCAAAAACCCCCCAAAACCCCCAAAATTCCAGAAAAAAACCCCCAGAGACCCCCAAAAATCCCCTTAAAGACCCAAAATTCCCAAATAAAAGCCCCAAACCCCCTAAATCTCCTCAGGACCCCTGCAAAGCCACCCCTTAGCCCCGCCCATTTCCCCTTTAGCCCCGCCCCCTCCCGGCCCTGCCGACCCAAATTCCCCCCCAAAAACCCCCCAAAACCCCCAAAATTCCAAAAAAAACCCCCCCAGAGACCCCCAAAAATCCCCTTAAAGACCCAAAATTCCCAAATAAAAGCCCCAAACCCCCTAAATCTCCTCAGGACCCCTGCAAAGCCACCCCTTAGCCCCGCCCATTTCCCCTTTAGCCCCGCCCCCTCCCGGCCCTGCCGACCCAAATTCCCCCCCAAAAACCCCCCAAAACCCCCAAAATTCCAGAAAAAAACCCCCCAGAGACCCCCAAAAATCCCCTTAAAGACCCAAAATTCCCAAATAAAAGCCCCAAACCCCCTAAATCTCCTCAGGACCCCTGCAAAGCCACCCCTTAGCCCCGCCCATTTCCCCTTTAGCCCCGCCCCCTCCCGGCCCTGCCGACCCAAATTCCCCCCCAAAAACCCCCCAAAACCCCCAAAATTCCAGAAAAAAACCCCCCAGAGACCCCCAAAAATCCCCTTAAAGACCCAACATTCCCAAATAAAAGCCCCAAACCCCCTAAATCTCCTCAGGACCCCTGCAAAGCCACCCCTTAGCCCCGCCCATTTCCCCTTTAGCCCCGCCCCCTCCCGGCCCTGCCGACCCAAATTCCCCCCCAAAAACCCCCCAAAACCCCCAAAATTCCAAAAAAAAACCCCCCCAGAGACCCCCAAAAATCCCCTTAAAGACCCAAAATTCCCAAATAAAAGCCCCAAACCCCCTAAATCTCCTCAGGACCCCTGCAAAGCCACCCCTTAGCCCCGCCCATTTCCCCTTTAGCCCCGCCCCCTCCCGGCCCTGCCGACCCAAATTCCCCCCCAAAAACCCCCCAAAACCCCCAAAATTCCAAAAAAAAACCCCCCAGAGACCCCCAAAAATCCCCTTAAAGACCCAAAATTCCCAAATAAAAGCCCCAAACCCCCTAAATCTCCTCAGGACCCCTGCAAAGCCACCCCTTAGCCCCGCCCACTCCCCCTCTAGCCCCGCCCATTTCCCCTTTAGCCCCGCCCCCTCCCGGCCCTGCCGACCCAAATTCCCCCCCAAAAACCCCCCAAAACCCCCAAAATTCCAAAAAAAACCCCCCAGAGACCCCCAAAAATCCCCTTAAAGACCCAAAATTCCCAAATAAAAGCCCCAAACCCCCTAAATCTCCTCAGGACCCCTGCAAAGCCACCCCTTAGCCCCGCCCATTTCCCCTTTAGCCCCGCCCCCTCCCGGCCCTGCCGACCCAAATTCCCCCCCAAAAACCCCCCAAAACCCCCAAAATTCCAGAAAAAAACCCCCCAGAGACCCCCAAAAATCCCCTTAAAGACCCAACATTCCCAAATAAAAGCCCCAAACCCCCTAAATCTCCTCAGGACCCCTGCAAAGCCACCCCTTAGCCCCGCCCATTTCCCCTTTAGCCCCGCCCCCTCCCGGCCCTGCCGACCCAAATTCCCCCCCAAAAACCCCCCAAAACCCCCAAAATTCCAAAAAAAAACCCCCCAGAGACCCCCAAAAATCCCCTTAAAGACCCAAAATTCCCAAATAAAAGCCCCAAACCCCCTAAATCTCCTCAGGACCCCTGCAAAGCCACCCCTTAGCCCCGCCCATTTCCCCTTTAGCCCCGCCCCCTCCCGGCCCTGCCGACCCAAATTCCCCCCCAAAAACCCCCCAAAACCCCCAAAATTCCAGAAAAAAACCCCCCAGAGACCCCCAAAAATCCCCTTAAAGACCCAACATTCCCAAATAAAAGCCCCAAACCCCCTAAATCTCCTCAGGACCCCTGCAAAGCCACCCCTTAGCCCCGCCCATTTCCCCTTTAGCCCCGCCCCCTCCCGGCCCTGCCGACCCAAATTCCCCCCCAAAAACCCCCCAAAACCCCCAAAATTCCAAAAAAAACCCCCCCAGAGACCCCCAAAAATCCCCTTAAAGACCCAAAATTCCCAAATAAAAGCCCCAAACCCCCTAAATCTCCTCAGGACCCCTGCAAAGCCACCCCTTAGCCCCGCCCATTTCCCCTTTAGCCCCGCCCCCTCCCGGCCCTGCCGACCCAAATTCCCCCCCAAAAACCCCCCAAAACCCCCAAAATTCCAAAAAAAAACCCCCCAGAGACCCCCAAAAATCCCCTTAAAGACCCAAAATTCCCAAATAAAAGCCCCAAACCCCCTAAATCTCCTCAGGACCCCTGCAAAGCCACCCCTTAGCCCCGCCCACTCCCCCTCTAGCCCCGCCCATTTCCCCTTTAGCCCCGCCCCCTCCCGGCCCTGCCGACCCAAATTCCCCCCCAAAAACCCCCCAAAACCCCCAAAATTCCAGAAAAAAAACCCCCAGAGACCCCCAAAAATCCCCTTAAAGACCCAAAATTCCCAAATAAAAGCCCCAAACCCCCTAAATCTCCTCAGAACCCCTGCAAAGCCACCCCTTAGCCCCGCCCATTTCCCCTTTAGCCCCGCCCCCTCCCGGCCCTGCCGACCCAAATTCCCCCCCAAAAACCCCCCAAAACCCCCAAAATTCAAAAAAAAAACCCCCCAGAGACCCCCAAAAATCCCCTTAAAGACCCAAAATTCCCAAATAAAAGCCCCAAACCCCCTAAATCTCCTCAGGACCCCTGCAAAGCCACCCCTTAGCCCCGCCCATTTCCCCTTTAGCCCCGCCCCCTCCCGGCCCTGCCGACCCAAATTCCCCCCCAAAAACCCCCCAAAACCCCCAAAATTCCAAAAAAAAACCCCCCAGAGACCCCCAAAAATCCCCTTAAAGACCCAAAATTCCCAAATAAAAGCCCCAAACCCCCTAAATCTCCTCAGGACCCCTGCAAAGCCACCCCTTAGCCCCGCCCATTTCCCCTTTAGCCCCGCCCCCTCCCGGCCCTGCCGACCCAAATTCCCCCCCAAAAACCCCCCAAAACCCCCAAAATTCCAGAAAAAAACCCCCCCAGAGACCCCCAAAAATCCCCTTAAAGACCCAAAATTCCCAAATAAAAGCCCCAAACCCCCTAAATCTCCTCAGGACCCCTGCAAAGCCACCCCTTAGCCCCGCCCATTTCCCCTTTAGCCCCGCCCCCTCCCAGCCCTGCCGACCCAAATTCCCCCCCAAAAACCCCCCAAAACCCCCAAAATTCCAAAAAAAACCCCCCCAGAGACCCCCAAAAATCCCCTTAAAGACCCAAAATTCCCAAATAAAAGCCCCAAACCCCCTAAATCTCCTCAGGACCCCTGAAAAGCCACCCCTTAGCCCCGCCCACTCCCCCTCTAGCCCCGCCCATTTCCCCTTTAGCCCTGCCCCCTCCCGGCTCTGCCGACCCAAATT
>NW_027183852.1:0-32500 GCF_041296385.1 Aphelocoma coerulescens | reverse complement strand
GCAGATTTTGTGGAAGCTGGGGGAAAAAAAAAAAAAAGGAGATTTCAAGCAGCAAAGCAGCCTTGGCAAAAGGCACAGGATACAGGTGACCCGAAGGGGGTGGCACAGCATTTGAGTAAGCTCAAATGGGATGGGAACCAGACAAAGTAAGGAAATCCCCAGAGCAAGCCCGCTCAGCTGTATTCTAGCCCATTGGAAGGAGATCGTAGGAGCTGGAGGCAGAGAAAATAAAAGAACCCTTATAAAATATTGTACCCAGTGGTGGCCACTGTATAAATTAGAAAATGAAGCCAAATGGCCATCTAATGGAACTTTAGATTATAATACTTTGCTTCAGCTAATGCTGTTTCTGAGGCGGGAAGGTAAATGGGAAGAAGTTTCCTACGCTGATGCATTTTTCTCTCTCCAAAAACACCCTGAATGGCAGAGAGACTGTGGAATCAAACCCCCCAGTGATCCTATGGTGTTAGCTCTGGAAAAAGAAAATAAAAAGGGCCAAAGAAGAATTAAGCACTGCTGTTCGTCATGCAGCATAGGCCAGAGATGCACAAGGTCAGACAAAGTCTATCAAGCAGCAGCTCAGGGACAAAATGATGATGAATTAACCGATTTGCTTAAGCCTCCCCTTAGGAGACGGGAAGAGGATGCGGACTCAGAAGGAACACCAGCGCCAACCCCCTCTCCCCCGGGCAGTCCTGTCTCGTCCCGAACCAGGAAACAGGTACTGATGGCACCCCTGAGAGAGGCGGTGGCACCTGATGGGGATACAATGTTGATTAGAGTACCCTTCTCTACTGCTGACCTGGATGCATGGTATAATATTGCCAAAAATTACCGAAATGATCCAGCAAGTACTGCTGAGCGCTTGTGACTTATAATTAAACAGCATAATCCAGATTGGGCTGATATACAATTATTATTGGGTGGACTAACAGAGACAGAAAGACAGTTAGTTTTGAAAACAGCAAGAGACTTGGCAGAGGATTATTACAAAACGCAACAATTAGATGTAAAAGATTACTTCCCACTCCAGGAACCACACTGAGGTCCGAATAGAACAGCTGAATTAAAGAAATTAAAAGGTTATCAAGAATGGATAGCAAAAGGGGTGGAAAGGGCTATTCCCAAGACCCTAAACTGGTCAGCTTTGTACGCAATAAGACAGGGTCCTTCCGAGTCACCATCCGAATTCCTGGATCGTCTGAGGGATGCAATGCACCATAACACATCGCTGGATCCTGGGACCGAGGTAGGGGTACAACAGCTGGTATCTTTGTTTATAGGGCAATCCACAGGAGATATCAGACGTAAATTGCAGAAACTTCAGGGGCCAGAAGGGAGGAATTTAGAAACTCTATTAGATGCAGCTTGGAGGGTATTCAGTAATCGAGAAGAAAGCTACAAGCAAGGGATGAGGAGATTAGTAGCAGTAGTAGAAGAAGGGAATAGAGGAAAACTTAGACAAGGACCCCCCAGACGAGGACCTCCCAGACAGGGCCCACCCCGGCTAGGTAGAGACCAATGCGCGATTTGTGGAAGGTCCGGCCATTGGAAAAATGAGTGCCCAGAAAGAAGACAAGAAGACCGCCAGAACAGAGGAAACCGAGGAAGGGGGAGGGTGGTTGCACATGTGAAAGAAGATTGAAGAGGACCGGGGGATTTTACCCTAGCAGATCCACTGGTTATAATGAAGCTAGGGGACAAGGAAAAAGAAATAGAATTTTTGGTGGATACGGGGGCAGCATATTCAGTTTTAAATAAAGCTTTAATGCCTGTGGGGGATGACTATATCGTGGTACACAGAGCAACTGGCCAATCTGAAAAAGCTTATTTTTGTAAGCCATTGAAATATAAAATTGGGAAACAATGGGGTATTCACAAGTTTCTATATTTACCCAATTCTCCAAAAGCACTCTTGGGAAGAGATTTATTAGAACAATTACAAGCAACCATTATTTTTAGGAATGGGGAAGTTATTCTGGAGGTAAATGACCAACAGTACGTAGAAATACTGAGCCTAATATTAACAACCAAAGGCCCTGCAGAGGAAATTAGGGAAGAGATAATAAGCCAAGTGTTCCCAGGAGTCTGGGCCACAGATGTACCTGGGAGAGCCAAAAATGCAACCCCAATACAGATCAAACTCAAAGAAGGGAAACAACCAGTTAGAATTAAACAGTACCCTCTTAAAAGGGAAGACAGGGAAGGAATTGGCCCAATAATTGAAAAATTCTTACAGTTGGGATTGTTAAAAGAGTGCCAATCTGATTTTAATACTCCTATCCTGCCTGTCCGTAAACCCGATGGATCTTACTGGGTGGTCCAGGATTTACGGGCTGTTAACAAGATAACTGAGGATCTCTATCCTGTGGTGGCAAACCCTTACACTCTGTTAACATGCTTAACACCAGAACTAACCTGGTTTACTGTTTTAGATCTAAAGGATGCCTTCTTTTGCCTCCCTCTCCATGAAGCCAGCCAGAAAATTTTTGCATTCAAATGGGAAAGCCCTAAGAGTGGGTGCAAAACCCAGCTCACATGGACGGTGTTGCCTCAGGGATTTAAGAACAATCCCACCCTGTTTGGAGAGCAGCTCGCAAAAGACATAGAGTCCTGGGAAGCCCCACCAGGAGAAGGGAAGCTATTGCAGTACGTGGATGATCTCCTAATAGCTACCCGAACAGAGGAAGCTTGCACAGCCTGGACGGTAAGCCTCTTAAACTTCTTGGGACTCCAAGGGTACAGGGTATCCAAGAAAAAGGCTCAGGTGGTGAAACGGAAAGTGATCTATCTGGGCTATGAAGTCAGTGCTGGGCAACGAACTTTGGGGCAAGATCGCAAAGAAGCGATATGCCAAACCCCAAACCCCAGACAGCGAAAGAGTTACGGACTTTTCTGGGGATGATGGGGTGGTGCAGATTGTGGATTTACAATTACGGGCTGCTCGTGAAACCCCTATATGAATCATTACAAGGGAAAGCAGAGATCTCCAGTGGACAAAGGAGGCCACGCGGGCCTTCAGCCAGCTAAAGAATGCCCTCATGTCAGCTCCAGCTCTAGGACTCCCAGACGTGAGTAAGCCATTCTTTCTATTTTCCCATGAGAAGCAAGGGATCGCCCTGGGAATACTAGCACAGGACCTGGGCCCATACCGACGGGCAGTTGCTTATTTCTCTAAACAGCTAGATGCAGCAGCCAAAGGATGGCCTGGGTGCCTCAGAGCTGTTGCAGCAGTCGTGCTAAACATCCAGGAAACACGCAAGTTCACCTTGGGTCAGAGAATGACTGTGCTGGTATCCCACACGGTGTCTGCGGTGCTGGAAGTGAAAGGTGGGCACTGGCTCTCCCCACAAAGGTTCCTGAAATATCAAGGCATCATGGTGGAACAAGATGATGTAGAAATAGTGGTAACTAACATTGTCAACCCAGCTTCCTTTCTCAGTGGAAATCAGGGAGAACCAGTACGCCATGATTGCCTGGAGACTATCGAAGCCACCTACTCCAGCCGCCCGGATCTAAAGGATACCCCTTTAGACAACACAGAGACCTGGTTTACTGATGGGAGCAGCTACATCATCAGTGGAAAGCGACATGCTGGGTATGCAGTTACCACCTGCCAGGAGGTGATAGAATCCGGACCCCTGCCAACAAACACCTCTGCACAAAAGGCTGAAATAATCGCCCTAACTCGTGCCTTAGAGATGGCAAAAGGAAAGAAAATAAACATCTATACAGACTCAAGGTATGTGTTTGGAGTTGTGCACGCACACAGGGCCATTTGGAAAGAAAGAGGACTGTTAAATTCACATGGAAAGAACATCAAACATGCACAAGAAATAATGCGGCTGTTGGAAGCAGTCCAGCTACCTGAGAAAGTAGCAATCATGCACATAAGGGGGCACATCAAAAGGTGAGCTCGGAATTGGAAGAAGGGAATGAACTGGCGGACAGAGAGGCAAAAGAAGCAGCAAAAGGTGAAGTAACAACAACTGGAGCCTTGATCCCAGATGGACAACTTTCCCTAGAGGGTAAGCCAACATATAATAAAAAAGACAAGAAATTAATTAAAGATGAAAGGGGAACATTTAACCAAGAGGGATGGGCTATCACTGCAGGAGGAAAAGTAGTTATTCCCTCTCATTTGCTATGGGCCGTAGCTAGAGAGGAACACCAGAAAACACACTGGGAAACAAATGCCTTATATAACTACTTAATTGGGAAAATTATCGCCAGAAACTTATACGAAACTGTTATGCAAGTAACCCGACAGTGCAACCTTTGCCTCCAGACTAATCCCAAAAATACCCCTAAACCAAAAATGGGCCAGACTGGGAGAGGCCATGGGCCGGGACAGCAGTGGCAAATTGATTTCACAGAACTTCCAAGAAAAGGGGGGTATCGATATTTGTTAGTGCTAACAGATACTTTTTCAGGATGGCCAGAAGCCTTTCCTACTAGGACCGCTAAGGCTCGAGAAGTAACCAAGGTGTTACTACAAGAAATAATACCGCGCTTCGGAGTTCCAGCCACAATGTCCTCAGAAAGGGGACCACATTTTATTTCAAGGGTGGTACAACAAACCAGCCGACATTTAGGCATAGACTGGGAACTCCACACTCCATACCATCCCCAGTCGAGTGGCCAAGTAGAGAAAATGAACCATTTGATTAAGCAGCAAATTGTGAGATTAGGGCAAGAAGCTAACCTACCCTGGCCCCAATCTCTCCCACTTGCATTGTTACGAATTCGGACCAAGCCCAGAATTAAGGAGAAGCTAAGTCCCTTTGAAATACTTTATGGGAGACCATATGGGGTACAGAAAGGAATATCTACCCAAACAGGGGAAGAAACGCTAACCACCTACATGATTGCTTTAGATAAACAGCTTAGAGAAATTGGAAAACATGTGGCTGGAACTCGAAGTCGAGGCTTGGACAGTCCTGTACATGGCATTCAGCCTGGAGATTATGTATATGTTAAGTCTCTTACAGAAAAGACTCTGGAGCCACAGTGGGAAGGACCATTCCAGGTGCTCCTCACCACTTACACCACGATTAAGATCAGAGAACAGAGTGCCTGGATTCACCATACCCGGGTAAAGAAGGCTCCAGAGACCCCTTGGAAAGTGACCCCTGGGGATGATGAACTGAAATTGAAGTTTACCCGAACAAAATGAAAATGTTAGGGTGGCACACAAGTATAACCCAGAAAATTGTTTTTCTTACAGTTATAATTGTAACCTTCAGCCAGGAAGTTACTCATAGGAGAGAAGACATATGGTCCCAAGCCTTTATGCGGGTTACTGGACTCATGGGGAAATATTCTGATTTTAAAAATTTAAACCTGTTGACTGTAGTCATACACGGAAACCAAGTGTATACAAAGCAAGAATGGGAAAAACAAAGAACTTGGCAGCTCCAGGGGACTGTAGGAGAAAAAATCAAGATTGGATGCCGAATGATTAACGGGACTACTCACAGAAAAGCAACCCAAATCAGTGTCTCAACCACTCCTACAGACAAACACCGTGAAATCTGTAGTTATTCAAGTGAAGCAGACTGTTGGTATAATTTTACATTAGTACAGACTGTTGAAGTGGTTTGTCTTTGGGGCCAAGACAGTAATGGACTCTCATTCAAATTCCAGATAAATGCCATGGCTAGGCCCACTATGACCTACTCTGGCAATCAGATCCAAACCCAGGTCACACCACTTAAATCTGAGCCAAAGGTTTATGAGATTGGCCCTTGTGTAGTGAGGAACACAGGCCAACAATTACTGCTGTTTAACCCAGAATGGTCTCTTAAGTGTGTAGAACTACTAATGCAAATTAACATTTCTGAGATCCAACCAGCCTGCTCCCCTTTAATTCAAACATCCCTTGAAGGGTGGACAGCCTGGCTGCAAAAGCAAACCCCCCTCATGGGCAGAATGTGGAGAGACCTGACTGGCATGCTGGGAACAGGACTGGGAGTTATAAATGGGATTCAGAGATACTGATGAATAAATTGGCCACAGCAACCAGTGACCTGACCAAATTAAAACAGCCCCTACAATCTTCCCTATTAGCATTAGGAAACAGCCAGTGGCAAGTCTCAAAAATACTCCCAGACCTCATGAAAATCAGCAGCCTGGACCACGAACTGATATTAAACACACTTGGCACAGCTCAGGACAATGTCTCATTAGCCCTTAGCTGCCTACAAGCTCAATTATGGATGCAGTCCACAGCTTCCTTTTAATCATAAGAGAAGGTAATGAAGGTGTATTTCCTATTGAAATCCAAGGAGCTGTTTGGGACAATGCTACTAAATTAGAAAGAAAACTCCAATCCTGGTGGACCTTGGTAAATTTCACCTATGACCCAATGACTAACATAGCTACTGCCTTTGTGCTTACGATACGGAATGCCACAGTTTATGTAATTCATCCTATTGTCGCATTGGGATTAAACCATAAAGGGACAGTTTTCTACCCCTCTGAACACAGAGTATGGGCTCGGATGGTAGGAGAAGAATGGCAAACGGTAAATTTAGAATCTTGCATTACACGGGAACAACAAGGATTTATCTGTGCAAGTAATACACTTGATGCCAGAGACATAGGTCTTGATACAGAACAAGGCATGTGTCACTTTGAGATCCACCCAGACACTTCACCAAAAACTGTACTTGTATATGTTGGTCAAGGCTGTGTGTGCTTAAGAACTACCTGCACTTCGATGATGATAGATGACAATGTTATAAATGTAACTGCCAGGAATCACTCTAATTTTTGTATTTGTAATTTTGCCAAGATTGTTGGGTGTGACTTTTCGTATTTAGCACCAGTCGTATCTTATCAATTAATAAGGTCTAACTACACCATTTACCATAAATTGCTACCCACACCTATTGGGATGGACCTAACATTAGTAAAGCAATTAGTAAAACATCAGGACCTCATAGAGATTTTGAGAGAAATCCAAAGAAACGGGGAAAAGACCTTAGTCACCGTCCATTATGACACACAAGAAATCAGCAGAATCTTGCAAAGAGTAAAACAAGACGCAAGCCATAACTGGTGGGACTCGCTTTTCGGGTGGTCACCTACCGCAACTGGTATCCTAAATACGTTATGTCACCCCATAATTGTCTTATTAACCTTGGTTAGTACCTGCCTCGCGCTGTCTATCGCGTTACTTATTTGGAACTATAGAGTACTAAAAAGACTATCAGTCCTAACTACTTTGTCAAACGCACACGGAAAAACATTAAGAGATGCCTACCAAAAAATTCATTAGGAAAAGAATTTAAGTATTAGTAAAAGAATTTACTAACTCTTTAGAAAAGGGGGGACTGAATCAGGGGGATGGGGAGCAGAGGAATTCGTTTGTCAGGAGCAATGCATCTAGCTTGGTCAGCATAGCAGAGCAGGAAGAGAGAAGATAAGAGACCGCTGATAAGACCAGTGGGAGCCTCAGACAGACATCCTGCCCTCCCCAAAACTAGCTCAAACCAGTGCCAAAGCTTAAACCCAGGCCAAAGGTATAAAAGAGCATTCCCAGGAGAGAAAGGTGAAAAGTTCAGGACGAGGAAGACTCCCCTGACTTCATCACAAGACCCCCGAGAGACCCCTACCACAACCCCCAAACAACACTGCACAAGCGCTCCGTGGATGTAAATGACTTTTGAGTTCATTATAATACGAAGCGAGGCTGGGCGGGGCTAGGCGATGAATATGTATGAGTTTGTTAGGAAACTTAATGAATATGGAACTTGTAACCCAATAAATACCGAGCTGAATGCAGCTGTGGGCACGCGTGATTTTGGAGGAGCGATCCCCCGTGCGTCCCAGCGCTGGAATAAAGCATACCCACCTACTTTACTACTTATTTAGTAGTGGAGTCCTTTCCGCTTTTCAGCGTCTCCAGTGGACCTTGGAACACAGAGCTGTTTCCAACCAGCAAAACCATCTTTGGAAGCTTCCCTGGAGGAATCTGGGGCTGTTTCTTGGGAGCTCAGCTTACTCCAGGAGGTGTGAAGGCTCTGGGACCTACTTGGGAGGAGTCTCGGGTGGGTTCCAGAGCAAAAATGTAACTCAAAAGGAGAAAAAACATACTGGAAACCTTCCTTGGAAGAAGGAAGGCCTTGTGGGCCTGTGGTTATCAACTCAGGTGCCCAAATTAGAGGTCAAAAGACTCCAGGAGAATGCTGGGAGGAATCTCAGTTGTTACAGGTGAATTATTGAGAGTTGGCTTTCCTGTCTGTTGTATGGGCTATGAATTAATCATGAGTTCTAACACTGCATGGTCAGAGCTGTTCAATGGTTGCTGGGGTGCTCTGGCTGTGGGTTGGATTTTACAGGGGCTGGATGATCTGTGTGCTGTAACATCACTGCTGTGGGGTGGGCAAAGGGCCGGGCTGTTGCCAGCCAGACTTGGAAGGCACCACCACAAAAGGAATGGGACTCCAACCAGTGAGGAGCCTGAGGGCCACAGCACCAGAGCAGGGCAGGCTCCCAAAAGATTGACAAGGGGATGGGACTATGCAAAACAGGAAATAAATATGCATCAGGCTGATGCAATCACAGGGGTATAAAAGGCAGGATGGCCATGCTGTGGGCGAGCCTCTGGCATCCAGTCACGCTGCCAGCGCTGCCCCTTTTGCTTTGCCATTTTTATTGAGTTCTCAGTAAATTTTAAGAACTCCTTTCCATATCGGATCTGGGTCGTTTATAACAGTTCCAGGGGCCCCGCAGTGTCACAGTGCTCCCTGCACACCCTGAGGCCCCACATCAGCCAGCCCAGGCCATTGCCACGCTCCCAGTCACTCCCAGCATGATCCCAGTGACTCCCAGTCTCTCTCAGAATATCCCAGTTGCCCCCAGCATGCTCCCAGTCACTGCCAAGTCCTCCCAGTTACTTCCAGTATGATTCCAGTTGCCCACAGCCACTTCCAGTCACCCTCAGTGATGTTCCAGTTGCTCCCAGTATATCCCAGTTGCCCCCAACATGGTTCAAATTGCCCCCAGCATGCTCCTTGTCACTCCCAGTATGATCCAAATCAGCCTCAGTGCGATCCTAGTTACCTCCAGCATGGTTCCAGTTGCTCCCAGTTGCCCCTAGTACAGTCCCAGTCACTGCAAGTATGACCTCAGTGGCCCCCAGCACAGACACAGTCACTCCCAGTTGCTCCCAGTTTCCCCCAGCATGCTCATTCCCAGTCACCCCAGTTGCCCCAGCATGGTTCCAGTTGCCCCCAGCATAATCTCATTCATTCCCAGTATATCCCAGTTGCCTCCAGCACACACCCGTCATTCCCAGTTGCTCCCAGTAGCTCCCAGTAGCCCACAGTATGGTCCCAGTGGCTCCCAGTACTTCTATGTTCGTGGTCCCAGCGCTGCTCCCAGCCCTGATCCGTGGGGATGGGAATGTCCCGCTCCCTTCCCGGGGCAGGTTCACACCTGAGCCAGGTGTGCAGGGCAGAACCTTGCCCTGAGCCCAAGCCCTGTCTCCCCTGCAGGATCTGCTTCCCATCGGCCTCTTCCTCCTGCGGCCCCACGCCCAGCTCGGTGCTGAACGAAGGGCGCTGGGCCGGGGTCATCCCCCGGCGGGGGCTGCGCACCCCCTCTGCCCCTCCCCAAATTCCCTCCCGGGGCAGCAGGGGCTGGCTCAGGAGCCCTGGGGCTCCTGGGGCTCCGTGCTTTCCTTCCTAAGGAAAAGAACCGTCCTTCTCATCCAGGCTCCCATGGCCAAAACTGAAATTCTACCTCCCAAATTCTGTCTATCCAAGGATTGCTCCCAGACAAAAGCTGCCATGAGAGACAGGTCTGGCTGCCCTCACCCATGGTGGCCACCTCTCATCTTCTCCCAAAACACCTGGACTTTGTGCTTTTCTTTCACGTGGAAAACACCCATCCTTCTCAGCTGTTGCTATGACCCAGCCCACTGCTGGGCTGGGGCAGCGAGATGCCGATCAACCCCGGACCCTCCCGTGGATCGAATTTCCCCGGGACACAGACTCGCAGGGTGTGGTCAATGGGCGGCTCAGAAGCTTAAGCCACATCCCCCCAGGGCTGCGCCTGGCTCCAAACTGCCTTTCCCTGTTCAGGAGAATTCCCTCTTACTCGGTTGTTCACTGGTTCTTTGTTGTATCTCCCAGTAGTTCTTGTTGAATTGTATCCTCCCCCTGGCTTGTAACTCTTTGGTTGTTTTCCCCTTTCCGCATGGTTTCCAACCCCCCTCTAAAACTGAGGGAAAAGCCTTTCGACGGGATCCCGGATTAAGATCATTGCCATGTTCTGGTTGCTAAACTTCTGACAATAAACCTGTTGGAAGCCAGACCAGAACCCTCTCTCTCTTCCTTTATCTCCCAACTAACGTGAGCCGATAGCATCAGCTCCTGCCGTGTCTCCTCTGCACAGAAGCCAGCGAGCTCAGCCAGCAGCACTTTTCCTGATGCCAAAGTTGCTTCTGCGACGCACAGAAGTAACGCAGCTGGACTCTCTGTGACCGAGGGCACGCCAGAGCTCGTGCAGCGAGCACAGAACTGCGTTACTCGACAAGGTGCCCATGGCCAAAACTGGGATTCCACCTCCCAAATTCCCAATATCCAAGGGCTGCTCCCAGACAAACCTGCCAGGACAGACAGATGTGGCTGGCCTTGGCCTCTGGTGGCTGTGTCTCATCTGCCCCTGAAACCCTGGGGCTCGGTGCTGCCCTTCCTCTGGAGACCACTGTGACCTCGCGTGGCCTCGTGGAACCCAGGGGCCGTTGTGACCCTGCAGGGCTGGTGGCACCAAGGGGACCATTGTGACCCTGTGGCGTTCCATGGAGCCAAGGGGCCACTGTGGCACTGTGGGCCCCAGAGAACCAAGGACACCTTTGTGACCCTGCAGGGCCCACGGAACCAAGGGACCATGGAACAGCTCTGGCTGCCTTGGGCTCCTGGGGCCGCCTGGCAGCTCCGGCTGACCTTGGCATGGCGAGAGCTGCTTCTCACCTGCCCTGGAGCGCTGGGGCTCCGAGCTTTCCTTCCTGTGTGTGTTGGTTTGGCACGGCCTGGTTTTTGGTAGCGGGGGGGCCACAGAGGTGGCTTCTGTGAGAAGCTGCTGGAAGCTTCCACCATGTCCAGCAGAGCCGATCCCCGATGGCTCTGAAGATGGACACGGCACTGGCCAAGGCTGGGCCACTGAGGGAGGCTGGTAACACCTCTGTGATAACAGATTTCAGAAGGAAATGAAAACAAAGTGGGACACGGTGTTTTTGTTGTCAGAGAAGAGGAGGGGAGAACATGTGAGGGAAACAACAGGGAGACAGCAAGGGCAGTGGAGAAGGAGGGGGAGGAGGTGCTCCAGGAGCCAGAGCCGAGATTCCTCTGCAGGCCGTGGTGAGACCATGGTGGAGCAGCTGTGCCCCTGCAGCCCCTGGGGATCCACGGGGGATGCAGAGATCCACCCGCAGCCCCTGGGGATCCCTGGGGATGCAGAGATCCACCCGCAGCCCCTGGGGATCCCTGAGGGATGCAGAGATCCACCCACAGCCCCTGGGGATCCACAGGGGATGCAGAGATCCACCCACAGCCCATGGGGATCCACGGGGGATGCAGAGATCCACCCACAGCCCCTGGGGATCCCTGAGGGATGCAGAGATCCACCCGCAGCCCCTGGGGATCCACAGGAGATGCAGAGATCCACCCGCAGCCCCTGGGGATCCACGGGGGATGCAGAGATCCACCCGCAGCCCCTGGGGATCCATGGGGGATGCAGAGATCCACCCGCAGCCCCTGGGGAGGTGCCCACGCCGGAGCGGGTGGATGCCTGCAGGAGGCTGTGATCCAGGGGCAGAGCCGGTGCAGAGGGGCCCTGCTCCCAGGCTGGAGCAGCCTGGCCTTGAAGAACTGACCCCATGGAAGAGTGACCCACGCCGCAGCAGTTTTGGGAGGACTGCTGCTCGTCAGATTGGACCCACGTCAGAGACGCTCACGGAGAACTGCCTCCCGTGGGAAGGGACCCCACGGTCTCACAGGGGAACAACTCCTCTCCCTGAGCAGCGGGAGAAGCCACAGGAGATGAACTGACCACAATCCCCATTCCCTGTCTCCTGTGCCATCGGTGGGAAGGATGGAGGGGAGGGGAAGGTGTTTTGAAAGCTCTTCTTTCACTTCTCATTATCCTGCTCTGATTTTGTTATTAATAAATTCACTTTATATCTGTAAGTTGAGCCTGTTTTGCCCAGGACCGTGTTGGATGAGGGATCTCTCCTGGTCCTTATCTCAACCCATGAACTCTTTGTTATATTTTCTCTCTCCTGTCCAGCTGTGGACAGGAGTGAGAGAGCAGCTTTGGTGGGTGCCTGGAGTCCAGGCAGCATCAATGCACTACAGACCTGAACAAAAACTCCCTGGGCAATGGTTCCCCTGGGATCTAAAGCCCCCACCCCTCACACGACAGCCCCGTCCCACAGAAATGTCAGCCACTGAGCCTCTCGCTCTCCACGGCTTCACTGCTTTGGTGCCCAGTGGTTGCCACGGGGCCACCATGGCCCCTCTGAGCTGGGTTTGGGTGGGGTTTTGGTGGGCCTGCAGTCCCTGTTGTAATGTGGTTGTTCCAGTTCACAGACCACAATCTCTGGGCTGGCCACTCTGGGGATTTATTTTTAAGTCACGTTTAAGCTGCAGCTTTGTCCATTCTGTTATTCATGTTCAGGTTGGCAGCTCCAGGACTTGCTGTGATCCACCTGTGACTCACATGCCAGGGCCATAAAATTCTGAAAAACTTCACTGATAGCCCAGCACTTCCAGCCACTGCTGTCTACTTTTAAATAACACAAATCTGTCAACCCCTCCTGTGCTCACAGGACAGCCACAGAGCAGGACAGCAGCGCAGCAGCCAGAGCTGAGGACTCCCCCAAGGACAGCAGGACAGCGTGGAAGGACAAACAGAGCAGCTCTGAAAGCACCGAGTGCTGCTGCTGCCTGGCCCTGCTGCTGTGCTGGGACTCAGCTTCTCTCCCCCGCTGCACCCAGGCACTGCCCTGCCAGATTCAGATGAGATTTCAAAGGAAGCATTTCTGACCAACAAGTTGCTGCAGGATCCTTTATTTTGCTAAAGTGCACAGAGGAGGTGATTCCTCATTTCCATTGTCTGTGGGCAAAATGTGAGGTGCAAGCAGTGAATTCTAAATAGGATGAATGATCCCAGTAATGGGATGATGATGGGATAAATAAAGTTTCATTGTGCACAACATTATCACAAAATGAAAAAGGAAACCCTGCACACACACAGCCACTCTGAAAAACTTGAGCAGACAGGCTGGGCCTGCACTGAGTTACACTGCAGCTGTGGAGAACAAAACCGGCACTTCATTGCTGCTGAAAAAATCCAGCCATCATTTTCCTCAGGGCATCCCTGAGCTCCTGGTTCCTCAGGCTGTAGATGAGGGGGTTCAGGGCTGGAGGCACCACCGAGTACAGAACTGACACTGCCACATCCAGGGATGGGGAGGAGATGGAGGGGGGCTTCAGGTGGGCAAACATGGCAGAGCTGAGGAACAGAGAGAGCACGGCCAGGTGAGGGAGGCACGTGGAAAAGGCTTTGTGCCGGCCCTGCTCAGAGGGGATCCTCAGCACAGCCCTGAAGATCTGCACATAGGAGAAAACAATGAACACAAACAGCCAAATACCAAACAGGCACTGACAGCGATGAGCCCAAGTTCCCTGAGGTAGGATTTGGAGCAGGAGAGCTTGAGGATGTGTGGGATTTCCCAGAAGAAGTGGCCCAGGGCATTGCCCTGGCACAGGGGCAGGGGAAATGTATTGGCCGTGTGCATGAGAGCGTAGAGAAAGGCACTGGCCCAGGCAGCTGCTGCCATGTGGGCACAAGCTCTGCTGCCCAGGAGGGCCCCGTAGTGCAGGGCTTTGCAGATGGACACGTAGCGGTCGTAGCACATGATGGTGAGGAGGGAAAGCTCTACTCCCATGAAGAAGACAAGCAGAGACACCTGAGCAGCACATGCTGAGTAGGAGAGGTGCCTGGTGCCCCAGAGGGAATTGTGCATGGCCTTGGGGACAGTGGTGCAGATGGAGCCCAGGTCGCTGAGGGCCAGGCTGAGCAGGAAGAAGAACACGGGGCTGTGCAGGTGCTGGCCGCAGGCTCCGGCGCTGATGATGAGGCCGTTGCCCAGGAGGGCAGCCAGGGAGATGCCCAGGAAGAGGCAGAAGTGCAGGAGCTGCAGCTGCCGCGTGTCTGCCAATGGCAGCAGGAGGAAGGGGCTGATGGAGCTGCTGTTGGACATTGGCTGTGTCCGGGCATTGGGTTCTGCCACGGAGAAAAAGACAGTGAAGAGTTAGAGGAGATCTGTAACCACAGTCAAAGCCATTTCCTGTACACCCTCCCTGGAACACACACAGACACCCTTTGGGGTTTAAGAGTTCTGAGGTTTTTGTTTTTAAGCTCCCCCATATCTCTCCTGGTATTCTTGGGTATCAGAAATCCTCAACCTTTCTGCTTCACTCAGGGAGAACAGAGCAACTTTTGCAAGGCAAGATGATGAGTGGAGACTCAGGGGAGGTGCTCTGTCATTCTGACCTGTTCAGAGTTTCTCTGTTTCACTTTTCTCAAATGCAGAATGTTCACCCTCCCATGTTTCCCTTAAAGATCACCAGGTGCTGCTGGGAGCAGATGGATCCACCACAGACCCCCAAATGTCTGTCCCTCTCTCAAGGTCTCAGCACCACATTCGTAGCCGAGGACACCCCTGGCTCATTTCACCAACCCGACAGCATTTTCACACTTGTAGCATCTCTGCTTTTCTCCTCTCTCTGGGCCTTTCAGATAACACAAAGATGCTCCAGGACAGATTTGCATCCTGGAGGAAACTCCCAGCTTGGAAGGAAACCTCGGGGAGAAAGCCAAGAGTCCCAGAGCTGGCACTGGATGAAGGGAGATTGAGCTGCTGCCCTGGCTGCACTGACAGCCCTGCCCACAGCCGGGCACTGGGGCCAGCGTCACCCTGAGCCAGCGGTGCCCCCTCCCAGAGCCCCCAGGGCCGGGCAGCTGCTCCCAGCCCTGTGCTCTGCAGAGGGAACTGGGCCCGGGGCTGCAGAGCTGCCCCACGGCTCTGCTGCAGCTCTGCCTGCCCAGGAGGGGCTTCACGCCTTGGAGCCCCGGCCCTGAGGGCAGAGGCTTGGCTGGGGGGCACAGGAGGGAGGGGGCTTCTTCAGAGGGAGGGGCTGCACTGGAGGGGATCCTGTGGGGATCTCTAAACTCTCCCTGACACATTGCTGGGTTTGTTTTCTCTCCTTCCCTGATCTCATCTCTGCTTCCTGGGGATTTTCCTCTGGAGCTGTTTCCCTGTGCCTGATCTCTCCCTGCCAGCACTCACAGACCCCAAATCTCTGTGCACTCTCCTTGGCCCTACAGAAACCTGCCTGTGTGCAGGGCACTGGCTGCGGACAGGTTCTGCTTGCAGCTTGGAGAAAGGACAGCTCAGACTGAGCCTGATGGGTCCAGCCAAGGTGATGCTGGTGCTGTCCATGGGCACAGGAGTGGCTGAAAGCACATGAGGGATCTCCTGCGCACCTGCTGATCACTAAAAGGAACAGTTCAGATGTCCCAGGGACCTGACAAAATTCATAACACCTTTAATATTTATCCTCCCTCCCCGCCATTCTCCAATGGCAGGAAACTGAAAACAAAGTCTCAGGAAATTTCCTCATTTCTATCAAAATCCTTGTATTGGAAATATTCTGGGAGTGATCGGAAACCCTCAGCCCATCAGAGCCTCATGAGCATTTCACCTCCCCGGCACTCGAGATGCTCTGAGTTGTACTCACAGAATCCGTAGGCACTGGTAACGCAGCGTTTGGAGCTCGAGGCACCAACTCTGGCGTGCCCCAGGTCAGAGTCATTCCAGCTGCGCTACTTCTGCCCATCGCAGAAGCGACTTCGGAATTAGGAAAAGAGCTGCTGGCTGCGCTAGCTAGCCGGCTTCTCGGCAGAGGGAACACAGCAGGAGCCGATGGGATCGGCTCATGTTAGCTCGGAGACAAAGGAAGAGAGAGGCTGTGCAGGTTTGACTTCTAACAGGTTTATTGTTAGCAGTTTCGCTACCCAAACGAGCTCGGAAGGCTGGAATCCCATGTGTTGGTATGTGATGGGATTGGTGGGATCGGCTACTGAGGCTTTTCCCTCAGTTTTATAGGGAATTTGAAAACCCCGGTGAAAGGGGAAAACAACCAATGAGTTACAAGCCAGGGGGAGGACACAATGTCACAAGAACCACTGGGGGGGAAACCGAGAGGCGGGAGGTATAACAGAACCAATGAACGACTGAGTAACCGAGAATTTTCCCGAACCAAGGGAGGCGGCTTGGACCCGGGCACCGCCCAGGGGGTGCAGCTGAGGCTTCTGAGCCGCCCAGCGACCTCTGAGTCGGCCTCTTCGGGGAACTCGATCCAGGGGAGGGGCTGGGATTGATTGGCATTATGCAGCCCCAGCCCTGCAGTGGGCTGGGTCACACCAACATCTCCCCCTTCTTTATTACTTTGAAATGAGGGGGAAGGCTTAAGGGATTTCAAAACCAAACACTTAAAATTGGGAAAGGCTAATAAAATTAACAACTCCGTAAAGAAACCCCATACGATGTCCTTGATAATGGAAGGAATCCGCCTGCTGGAGATCCCTGTGCAGAGGAGGAGCTGCAGCAGCAGGTGGGACAGCAGCAGGTAGGATGTCATCACGCTGTCAAGGGAGGTAACTTTAGGAACAGTATAACACAAATAAAATTAATATTAATGCAATCAACTTAAATAACAATGGGTCCCTTGGACTCCCCCTCTTTCAAAACAAAATGAGGGGTCATTTTGGGAAGGGAGACACATTTTAAGGAGACTGGGAGGTGGAGGATTTGTTTTTCAGGCCTGGAGGAGGAGTCTTTTTTCCAGGTGGCTTGGTTTTTCTTCTTTTCCAGGCTGTGGCAGCTTCTTTCCTTTGTTTGGCATCCGCAGGTGGTCTCAAAAAGGGTTTGATCCACTTCCCAGGGATCCATCTTGGACCCTCTGGGGTGGAAACACACCCGTAGCCTCTGCCCCGGGTGACTAGGGGGTACAGGCCACGTATTTGTAAAGTGTCAGGGTCTTTTATTAGGACCTCAGGTCTCTCAGTCAGTTTATGTTTGGCAGAGTTTGTGAAGTGTCTCATGATGGGAGGATCAGGTTCCTCATAGGAACAGTTTCAAAAGTTCAAAGTGAACAACACTTTGGACAGTCTTGTGATGGGGGCAGAGATCTCACTGCCACCTTTTTGTTGTTCTAGCAGTCTTTTTAGTGTCTGATGTTGCCTCTCTACGATGGCTTGGCCTGTGGGCGAGTGAGGGATGCCAGTGATGTGATCCACACCCCACTCACTCATTGTAGATGCAAAAATGCTGCCAGCAAGGATTTTCTTGCTATTTTCTAAGTCCGTGAGAGACTTTTCTCTCTCACAGAAGAGGTAGCAGGGTATGTAAACAACCCAGACACCTGCAACCTTGAAAAGTCTTGTTTATGGTATAGTAGAAAAATATTTTGACAATGGATGTTTTAGGATTTTGGCCAATCACCCCAAGGGGTGGCTGGCCCTTTGTCCAATTAGGCTATGAAGAAAAAAGTCTGCAAAAGAGTTTGTAAAATAATTAAAGAAATCAATCTTGCTGCACAATTCCTGCCTGCTGGATCTTCTCTCCTCCTCCTCCCTATGGCTGCGGGACACGGTGATATACCCTAGGGCCCAGGCCTGCGGTAATATTTGGTGCTGCCCGACGTGATCTGCACTCTCTGACGTGTCCTGCACGCTGCAAGCCAAGCCGAATTTCCATAGCGGTACTCTTTCTCTTTTCTTTCTTTTTCTAAAATCTCGTGTTTATTCTCTCTTTGCCCCCTCCAGCCCTTGTCCCCCTCCCGGAGGTTTGTGGGGCACTGCTGTCCCTCAGCCCTTCCTGCCCCAGCACCCGCGGCCGCTCCGGTGCCCTCAGGCCCCGGCTCAAAGCGAAACCACAAAACCCTCTGGAAAGAAAGCCGGTCTGGGGGAAAACCCTGCAGGGGGAATTGAATGCCACGGACAGCGATTGCTGAGAGTTGGAGATTCCAAACACTCCAAGGGGCCGGAGGGAACCACGCTGCGGCCTCGGGGCCTCCCTGGGGCACTGCGGGGACCCCCGAGCAGAGCGACTCTTCCCGCTCCCCAAAATCCGCAGCTTTGGGTCAGCTGAGTAAAGGAGCTGGAAAAAGGGTCTGGAAAGGGGCTGGAGCCCGAGGGGACCCCTCAGCCTTGGCCCGGAGCAGCCACAGGAAAATGCCCCGGAAACCAAGGAAATCGATGGAAGTAGTGAGGAATTTTGGAACTCTTTCCGCTGCTGTTTCCAGAAGGTCCCGGCCGGGTCCTGCTGGGAGGAGCTGGGGGTGGGGAGGGGCCTCAGGGCTTAATTGGGGAGAAAAGTTGAACTGGGGCAAGGAAACTTTAATGGTGGGGAGAAAATGTGAACGGAGGGGATTTGAATGGGAGGGGATGATTTGAATTGGGCAGAGAAAATGAATTGGGGGAGGAGCCCCCAGCCCTCGGCTGTGCCCCGAAGGTGCTGCCAGCGGTTCCCCTGCTCCCACCCCCCGGGCTGGGGGCGCGGAGCTGCCGCTGCTCCCCAGGAATGCCACGGGATAAAAACTCCACTCAAGCTTTTATGTTCCCAGTCATTCCCAAGAAGATCCCACTTGCCCCCAACATGGTCCCAGTTGTTCCCAGTCATGTCCTGTATGGTTCCTTTCACTCTCAGTCCCTCCCAGTAGGAGTAAGGTACAGCCCCAGTCACTTCCAGTATGAACCCATCCACTCCCAGTCAGTCCCTCTATGATGCCTTTTGCCCCCAGTTGCTCTAAGCATGATCCCAGTATGAGTCCAGTCACCCCCAGTATGATTCCAGGTAACTTCCCAGTATGAGTCTGGTTTGATCCCTGTCACCCCCAGTATGATCCCAGTCACTCCCAGATACTCCCAGCACTATGCCAGTCACTGCAACATGACCCTGTCACTCCCACTATGATCCCAGCATGACCCCAGTATGGGCCAGCTGCTCCCAGGATGATCCCAGTTGCCCCCTGCATCTTTCCAATTGCTCCCTTTCACCACCACTGTGGTTCCAGTCACTCCCAGTACAATCCCAGTCATTCCCAGTATGATGCAAATCACTCCCAGTATATCCCAGCAGCACCCATTGGCCCTCAGCATGTTCCCAGTAGCCCTCAGGGTGGTCCCAATACATCCCAGTATAATCCCTGGTGCTCCAAATCTGGCCCTGCCCAGTCCTGATGCTGGTCCCAGTGTATCCTGGTGTCCCATTCTCTCCCAGTTTATCTCATTCTGTCCCAGTCCATTCCGTTCCCTTCCCGGCAGCCACCGCCGTTTCCCAGATCCTTCTGCCCTCCACCCCCCAAAGCTGCCCCCCTGCCCCCCAAGATGCTGACGGGGATCGGGGGCTTCGTGTTGGCCTTCGTCTTCCTGGCGCTGGGGCTCGGCTTCTACCTGCACAAGCAGGTGACGGGAGGGGCCCGGGGGTCGTGTCCCCCCTCCCCCGGAGCTCTGAGGTCCCCCGGGGCCCCCCCGCCCGGTGTCACCCCCTTTGCTCTGCCCACAGAGCTCCTGAGCCGCCAGAGGCCGCAGCCCCTCCACGTGGCCTCGGGCCCGGCCGGGACCCCCCGCTCCATCCCCGCGCTGATTTTGGGGGTCGTGTGTCCCCCCCAGCCCCGCTGTCACTCTGCCCCTGCCCGGCTGCTCCCAGTGTTTCCAGGAAGGCTTCCCAGTTCGCCCCGGTCCCGTTTATTGAGGAACAGTGGGAAGGGACTTTGGGGGATCCCGCGGGGGGACCGAGAGTGGAGGGGGCAGAACCGGCCCCAGGATGGATCGAGAATGGGGACCCTCATGTGTCACCCCTGTGTTACCCCCCCCCCCCGGGGGGCCCTTGGGAGGCACCTGAACCCCAAATCGGCACCCAGCGAACCCCAAAGGCGCAGAGACCCCCCCCTAAGCCGCCCCACAGCCCCCAACGACCAACCAAAATCCCCCGCGAGTATCAGATAATCAGAGAAGGCGTTGAACAACCTTCAGCCAATCAGAGCGCGCGGCGCTGGTGACTCACCAGTTGCCAGGCAGACCCGCAGCGCTCAGCGCTCCCCACCCGGACCCCGCCTGCGCCCCCCCTCGCCCCCAGCGCCCCCCGCCAGGGGAATTTGAGGAGGGGGCGCGTGGGGGGCGCCCAGGCCGGGCCCAGAGCCCAGCGCTGCCCCAGCCCGACCTCTCCCGGCTCCATCCCGGCTCCTCCCGCGGGATGCGACTGCGCTGGGAAAACGGGGGGCCAAGGGTGGGCGCTGGGCCCGGGGGGAGCAGGAGAAGGGGTGGGGGAGGAGGAGAAAGAGAAGGAGGCACCTTTTAATGATATTTTATTGAGTCTCATTTTTTAGAGACCGGGATCAATACTCCCCAGCCGTCAGGGCGAGTCCCTCAGGGCTGCGGGGCCCTGCTGCCGGCTCACCCCGTGCCAGCCCAGCGCCAGCGCTCAGCGGGGCTTTGGCTTCCCGTGCCCTTTCCCGTGTCCCCAGCCCAGCGTCACCACCCCCGTGTCCCCAGGTCGTGCCCCACCCCTGCCCCCCTCCCCCTTTGTCGAGACACGGAGGATGAGCATTTCCCCACCATCCACCCCAAGAGTTCCCCCGAGCCCATTTCCTCTCGTGCTTTCCCTTGGCAGCAGAGCCCCACCCCTCCTGGCTGCCCCCTCCTGTCAGGGACTTGGAGAGAGCCAGGTCCCCCCTGAGCCTCCTTTCCTCCAGGCTCAGCCCCCTCAGATCCCTCAGCTGCCCCTCAGAAGTCCTCCAGAGCCTTCCCCAGCTCCATTCCCATCTCTGGACGTGCTCCAGCCCCTCCATGTCTTTCTTGCACTTTGAAGCCCAATCGCTGCCCTGTCGCTGCAGGTGCCAAAATCTCAGGGAGACTCCTTGGAAATGGGGGTAGAGAGGAGCCCTTCAAAGGGAAACGTGTGCAAAACTGCTCCCAATGGCCGAGCGGGTTTGGTGCGGCTGCGGGAGGAAGAGATGCTCCGGGACTCCGCCTCGGCCCCGGAGCGGAGCGGCCCGTGCTGCCCCGGGGCGCGCGGGGCTCGGCCGTGGGGCGCGCGGGGGGGAACGGACACACGGGCACCGGACACACGGACACGCGGACAAACGCTCCCAGCGCCTCAGCGGCAGCAGCGGCAGCAGCGGCAGCAGCGCAAAAGCAGCGAGTCTACGAACCCTCTGCGTCCCTTCTCCTGCTCCTCCTCTCCCTCTCCCAGTGTCTCGCACCCTCTCCCGCTCTCCCTTTCGTTCCCCAACCCCCCCTCCCGCGGCCTCCCTCTCCCCAGGCCCGGCCGGGCCATGCCCCCGGCCCGCCCCCGGCCCCGGGCGGGGCTGCCCCCTCCCCGCCCCCGGGCGTCCCGCCGCGGTCCCGCCTCCGCCCGGCTCTCGCCGTCCTGGCTGTGGCGCTGCTGGGCGGGCATCAGTGCCTGGCTCCTGGGCAGCATCGCCAGCCCCTGGCTCCGGCTGGCCCGACCCCTACCCCGGCCCCGGCCCCGGTCCCGGCCTCGGCTCCTCCCGGGGCCCGCCGGGGACACAGGCGGCGCGGCCGCTCCCGCCGCCTCCGCAGCGTCTTCCCCGCTCCGAGCTCCGCCGCTCTTGAGCGCGGCCGCCGGCCCCGAGCCGCCGGTGGCCCCTCCAAAAGAGCCCCCATGTGGGGATGGCCGGCCCGGGGCGGTTGAGCGGCGCTCGGGGGCCGTTCCTGGCCCCGGGCCGAGCGCTGACGGCCGCGTCTCGCGGGCACGGAAGGCGCAGCAGGGCCTGAAGGAGCGCTACCGGCTGGGTTCGCTGCTGGGGCGCGGCGGCTTCGGCAGCGTCTTCGCGGCCACGCGGCTCTCGGACGGCGCCCCGGTGAGTGGCGGGGCCGGCGGCGGGCGCAGGAGGCGGGGGGCAAAGGAGGAGGAGAAGGAGCATGGGGCTGGGCACGGCGGGCGGCGAGCTCAGCCCGCTGCTCCCCTTGCCTTGCAGGTGGCCATCAAACGGGTGCCGCGGAACCGCATCGGCCATTGGGGTGAGCTGGTGAGTGAGCGAGGGGCAGCGGGAGAAGCCGGGGCGCGACGGGCGGGGATGAGCCGAGGCCCGGCAGGGTGGAAGCCACCAGAACACTTCGAGGGAGAGCGGCCGTGGGGCCAGCGGAGCGCGCAGAGCGTCCCCGGCTGGCTGAGGGCTTCCCGAGCCCCGGCACGGCATCAGCTCCGCTGACAGCACCGTGCTCCTCCCACAGCCCGACGGCACCCGAGCACCACTGGAGATCATGCTGCTGGACAAGGTGTCCGCTGGCTTCCCTGGCATCGTCCAGCTGCTGGAGTGGCTTGAGCTCCCCAACACCGTGGTGATGGTGCTGGAGCGCCCGGAGCAGTCTCAGGACCTCCTTCACTTCATTTGGGCACGGGGCTTCCTGTGCGAGGAGGTGGCGCGGCACCTGTTCCGCCAGGTGCTGGAGGCCGTGCGGCACTGCACCAGCTGCGGGGTCCTGCACCGGGACATCAAACCAGAGAACATCCTGGTTGACCTGGCAACCGGGCAGGCCAAACTCATTGACTTTGGCTGTGGCACCTACCTGCAAGCCGCAGCCTACACCAGCTTTGCAGGTGAGCCCACACAGGGGGAGGCTCCTGGTAGCGGCATCTCACAGCCCAACATCTCACGGCCCAACATCTCACAGCCCAAGCTGGCTGTGGCAGGGGGGGATTCTCCCTTTTGCTGCCAGTCATGGCAGCCGGAGTCTTCAGCTGAGCTGCTTTTGAGCGGCGCTGGCTGAGGGGCCATCTTCCAGCCCTGCTGGCAGCCTTTGCCAGCCACTCTGCCCAGGACTGGCGCTGGGGCTGGGGCAGCCAGCGCCACAGAAACACCCGTGGGTGGGGGTAGCAGAGAGTGGGGCCCAGAACCTGTGCTCCAGCCCGTTTGGTGTGCAGGCGAGACAGGGCTCGGACTGCTCTGCTGCCCGTGCTTGCCTTGGCTTAAGAATGGTTTCTGGGGCAGTGCAGGCAGGGAGGATGAAAGCGTGGTTTTTCCCCAGCACCAAGTGGGTTTTTCCTTTGCATGGAATGCTCGGGCCTTGCCAGGGCTTCCGCTGCCCTCTTGCGACACCAGCGGCTTCTTTTCCAACCCCCAGTTTGTACACAAGTCCCAGGTGCTGGCGAGAGGGCAGCGGGTCACGCCGCGTGCCGCTGCTGCGGCCCCCGCATGCGCAGGGATGCTGGGGCGAGGCTCTGGGAGCAGGCAGCGTCCCCCTGAAGAACTCCACCTCTATTCCATAGGAACACCGTCCTACAGCCCCCCGGAATGGACCCTGTTAGGCTGGTACCACGGCGAGGCAGCGACCGTCTGGTCCCTGGGCATCGTGCTGCACCAGATGGTCTGCGGGGAGCACCCTTTCAGGAGGGGCTGGCACAGCACCTGGGGCCGGCTCTCGCTCCCACGACGGCTCTCTCCAGGTGAATCCTCGTCTCTGCAGTACGGGGGGAATAGCAGTGCTGGGAGACAGCAGCAGGCTCAGGAGCATCCCGCACTGGCAGCTGCTGAGCAGGTGGCAATGTCCTGCTCTCCTGCTCTCCTCCAAAAGAAAGAATTGATGGCAAAGTTTAGGCACAGCCCTGAGCACACGCAGCATGGCCTGGCCTTGGCAAGAGTGGGGCAAAGCGGACAGGAGCCTTCTGCAACTGACTGGCGCTTTCTGCTTTCTCTCCGCAGAGTGCCAGGATCTCATCCAACGGTGTTTAACCGTGCTCTCCTCGGAAAGGCCCTCATTAGAAGACCTGTCCTGTGATCCTTGGATGCAGGATATTCACATGCCATAGGAGAAGGGAGAGAGCCACGTGCACGCTTTGACCCAGGGAGCCGGTAAGTTCCAGCTGCACACGCGCCTTGGCAGGAAGCAGCAAAGAAAGGCAGAGATTTTGTCCTGCCTGAATCGCTGCGCAGGGCTCCTCAGCTGGGCACGCGCAGCCCTGCTGCTGGAGCTGAGCTGCTCTTCCCAGCACTGGTGGCCCCCATGCCAGCTGCTTTTGCTTGTCCTGCTTCAGCGACAGCCGGGGCCCTGGGCAGAGCACTGACAGCCTGCTCCAGCCCCAGGGAAGAAGGAGCCCCTGGAGAAGCTGTGCCAGGTGCGGCTGCTGCTGCTGGAGACATGGAGGGTGACATCAAGGATGACAAGCTCTTCCTCCACCTGGCAAGCTGAAGATGATGGACTTCAATTGTGGCACCTTCTCCAAAGCCAGGCTCCACAGCGAATTTGCAGATGAGTCCACAGCCAGGGGGATGCTCCCAGATTTGGGCATTGCACAGCCTGGCCGGGAAGCAAAGGTTTCCCCCTTTGCTGGGGCGGATGCAACCAATTCTTCAGTCGGCTGCCAAGCTGCTTTTTGGCAGGGCTGGGGGGATGGGCTGGACTGGTTTTGAACTGGGAGTCTGCTCCTGGCCCTGCCAACAGCCCCCAGCACCCACCGTGGCCCGCGCTGGGGCTGGGGCTGGGGCAGCCAGCCCGACACAAACAAAGCCCCATGGTGGGAGCAGAGGTTGGACACCAGAAGCTGTGCATGGGCTGCTTTGCTCTGCAGGCAAGGAAGGGCTTGGGCTGCTCCACTGCCCTTGTTGGCTTTGGGCTCAGCATGACTTTTGGGGGCAGTGCAGGGGGAAGGCAGAAAGCGTGGGCTGCCCTGGCCCGTGGGTGGGTTTTTCCCTCGCATGGCGGGCTTGGGCCTTCCTCAAGGCCCCAGCAGGGAGAAGATTTTTTACCTTTCTCCTTGTTTTCCCTTTTTGTCTGTAATCTCTTTTCATTGATTTATGGTTTGTTTTTCCAAAGGAAGCGTTCTAGGTGCTGTCTGGTCCGGATGGCGAAGTGCTTGGGAGCAGCTGTGGCGTGGATGGGACGTGCCCTTGGAGAAGGGCTGAGGACACCGTTTGGGAGCAGCTTTTCTTCTGGCGGCGGGAGGCGTGAGGTGGGTGCCCGTCCTCTTGGCACGGCTGGGATAAGGGCTTTTGGGAGACACAGAGCTGGGAAAAAACATCCCTTAAACACAGCATAGGAATCAGTGTAGATACAGACAGGAGAAGTATTCTGTGCCTCACGTTGGAAAACACTCCAAACAGCTCTCAGCTCGCCAGCTTGGGCGCCGCCTTCCCCTCTGTGATAATTCCTTCACCTGAGGAGGTGTGCAGGGCTACAGCCTTGTATTTCCACACCTTTCCTTCTCGCTTGGCAGAAGCATCTGTAAACCAAGAATTTGCTGACTGTTCAGGGGAAAAAGGAGGGGCTACTTTAATGGCTGAGGCAGGTTTGTCTTGGCTGCTACCCAAGTTTTCAGTCTGTTGGATTGCCAGATCTTTTACAGCTCCTTCAGTTACTGAGAAGACGCTACAATAATGTTCAATCTGAGCATACCACTCCCTTCCTGAGGCCCTCTGGGCCACCCCGTCAGGTGGGGGGGTCCCAGTAGAGACTGCCTTAATAACTTTGAAAGGGCCTCTCAAAACAATTGGTTGTTGTTGTGCAATCTTCTCCACTTCTAGGAGAGCTAAGCTAACCACAAGCAATCCTTTCTCCCCGGTAGTGTACCTTTTTTCAGCATCTTTGAAGCCACAGGAGTAAAAACCTACAGGCCTCGTTGGACCCTCAGGATCCCGCTGCCATATGTGTACTGACAGCCCTGAGGAGGCAAATCCCCATTCCACCTGGAAAGGATCTGTAGGGTGAATAGGGCCCAGGGCTTGGTGAGCTGTTGCTTCAAAAACCAACAATTGCAATGCTTCTTCTTGAGAAGCACTCCATTCCCATTTTACCCTTTTCTCAACAAGTTATAAAGAGGTCTGGCAATTATGGAAAAATCTGAGATGTGTTTTCTCCAGAACACTAATAATCCTAAAGCATGTTGGAGATCTTTTTTGGATTCGGGCATTTTAATCTGATCTAAAGAGGTTAGGGTTATCAGGTGGAATACATGTCATACCTCCTTTCCACCAAATTCCCCAAAATTTCACTTCGTGTGAAGGGTTTTGGATTTTTTCGG
Source organism: Aphelocoma coerulescens (assembly GCF_041296385.1). NCBI lineage: Eukaryota > Metazoa > Chordata > Aves > Passeriformes > Corvidae > Aphelocoma > Aphelocoma coerulescens. The sequence goes on along the minus strand of NW_027183852.1, from coordinate 6,378 downwards.
AGGGAATTTGCAAATCAAGGCTTTCTAAGTGGGAGATTATTTTCTGTTTGGTATCTCTCACTCCTTCTATTTCATCTCCCACAAGGATATCATCAATGTATTGATAAACAGCCACATTGTCAGCTTTGGGTACTTTTTCTGACTCTTGGGCTGAAGCGTGATGAGCCAGGGTGGGGGAATGTTTGTACCCTTGGGGAAGCCTAGTGAAAGTGTATTGCTGTCCTTCCCATGTGAAAGCAGAACGGTCCATATCTTCTGGCTGTAAAGGTATCATAAAAAACATGTCTTGGACATCTATAGGTGCCATGATTGAATGAGCCTTTTCTTGAATCAATGTTATGATTTCTGCCAGATTTGGGACGGCTGCTGTAAGAGGGTCTGCGTTGGCATTTAGCCTGCGAAAATCTATGGTCAGCCTCCACTTCCCATTAGGCTTTGGCACTGGCCACACCGGAGAATTGAAAGGAGAATGAGTATTAACTATTCCTCCTTGTTCTCGCAGCTCCTGTATCACTGGCTTGATGCCCTCTTTGGCACCCAGGGGAGGGGGTATTGTTTCACATCAGTTACTTTGCTGAATGGTAGGGAGGGTGCGGCTTGGAGCAGTCTGACGTTAAAACGTGGTGTGCCAAAAGACCACAGGAGACCCTCTGAGTCCTCCCACTGCCTCCCAGCAAGGGCATTCATCCCTAATAAATTGGTTGGAATATCTCCAATCACCATATGAATAGAGAGTTGGTTTTCCTCTCCAGGCAAAGTGAGCTTGACTAAGGCCACATCCATAGATTCTGTCGTTCCCAAGGCATTTAAAACACAATATGGGTTCTTTGTTGGGACAATTGCACACCTCTGGGCATCTTTCTTTGTCAGCGCAGAAATTTGTGCCCCAGTGTCAATCAGAAAAGTTACAGGTGCCCGTTTAGGGCCTGTAATAGCTGTGACCATTATATCGCCTGTTTTATTTCTAGTCAGCATTCTCAGGTATGCCCATGCTCTGTCTCTTCGCCCACTGACAGGAGATGGAGGGTCTGGTTTCCCTGGTTTTGATCACTGGTTAGAATCACTTTGTTGCTTTTGTACTTGAAGACAGAGGAACGCACTGCCTGAGGAGAAAAGGGCAGACAGCCCCGTTTCTTTAGATGTGAAATCACATAGTACATGAAATCATGAAATGTTCTCGGGTTTGGTTTTTTAACAAAGTGTCTTGTTTTAAAAGTCACCTGTCTGCTAAGGAAGGCGGGAACCTTCCTGGAATGGCAAGAAGACTGCTCTCTCCAAATCATGATAACTTCGAAAATGATGGGGCTGAAAAAATGCAGGCAAGGAGTAGCAGTTCTTTAGTACAGAACATGCCCGGAACAAAGCCCAGCACAAACCCAGGAGGTTCCCCCGCCGAGGGTCGTGGTTGCCCTTTGCTGTAGTTCCGGCCACGCCCGGCAGGGGCCGCTGGCGGCTGCGGCGGGCGCGGGGCGGGGCCGGGATCCCGCGCGGCCGGCGGGGGGCGGGGCTAAGGCGGCTGCGGCCGGCGGGGGGCGGGGCCAGGGGCACGCGCGGCCGGCAGGGGGCGCTCCGCTGCACGCTCGGACCCTCAGCGGGGCGGGGGCAGCGGCGGCTCGGACACAACGGAGCCGAGGGAGCGATTCCCCGGGCACTCAGGGCACGGCGGGCACAGCCCGGCTCCAGGCGGAACACCGTGCACCGTCTGTGCATTCCCGAGCGGCAGGGAGGCAGGGAAAGCAGGCACATTCGATCACATTGCCGAATTGCAGCCTAGCAAAGTCCCGAAGCCGAATGCACAAAAGCTCCCTCAGCAACCACGCAAGCGACTGCCGTGATCCGGAAGGGAAGCAGGCAGTTTTACACCCCAGTCACTGAATTCCAGGATTCCCGTAAGTCTCGGGCAGAGCGTACACCTTTTGCACGATGTGCGGCTGCCTGGGCAGCCTTTAAAAACACGTGCCCTAAAGCAAAGCCCTCCATCCTCCCCAAGGTTTCCCGGCTGCCAAATCCTAAAGTTACAGCGACAATCTTCTTGGTGCAAAAGATCATGGGATAGATACCTTATGGTTAGGAACCCCCCCAAGCCGGTGTCCTTCCAGGGAGTTGGAGAGAGAGGGAAGGTCCTCCCCGAGCCTCCTTTTCTCCAGGCTGAGCCCCCCCATCTCCCTCAGCCGCTTCTCCTCAGACTTGTGCTCCAGAGCCTGCCCCAGCTCAGTTCTCTTCTCTGGACACGCTCCAGCACCTCAAAGTCTTTCTTGCAGTGAGGGACCCAAAACTGACCCCACGATTCGAGTGGGGCCTCAGCGGTGCCCAAAACAGCAGGACAGTCATTGCCCTGGTCCTGCTGGCCGCACTGTTGCTGACCCAGGCCAGGATGCCAATGTCCTTCTTGGCCACCTGGGCACACCTGGGCTCGTGTTCAGCAGCTCTTGGCCAGCACCCCCAGGTCTTTTTCTGCGGGGCCATTGGAAATTCACAGAACGGTCAGTGCAATGTGGGGAGTTTAGTAACAACTCCAGGCAGCCCAATCGGATTTAGGGACTCTGTGGCCGCTTTGCTTACAAGTCAAGGCGGCCCAGTTCCCCTGAAGGGCTCTGTGGCCGCCTAAAGTAACCAGCCCGTAGCGCTGCAGGGGGATGTTGTGAGCCAAGTGCAGGTGTAAAGGATGTCCTTGGACACCGATTCCCGCTCTTGCAGAACGTTTGGGTTTCTGCAGCGATCCCTCCTGCCCGGCCGTGCTGGCGGCGCAGCCCCGGAGAAACGGCCGCTCCGCGCGGGCCCCGCGGCCGCCGCTCCCCAGGGCCCGGCCGAGCGCTCGGCGCGCGCAGAGGGACAGGGGGCGGAGCCTGCGCCGCTCGCGCCGCTCGGGCCGCGGGCGCAGCGCGCGCCACCAATGGGGAGCCGCGGGACGGGCGGGGCTCGGCGGGGATTGAGCGGGGCCGCGGGGCGGGGGCGGGGCCCGGAGGGGCCGGGGCCGCTGAGGGGCCGCGGGTGCGGCAGAGCGGGAGCGGCGGCGGCGGGGCGGGCGCGGGCAGCGGGCTGCGGTGGGGGAGTGACCCCCGGTGAGGGAGTGACCGAGCCCCGGCGGGGGACTGACAGAGCCCCGGTGAGGGAGTGACCGGCCCCCGGCGGGGGACTGACAGAGCCCCGGTGAGGGAGTGACCGGCCCCCGGCGGGGGACTGACAGAGCCCCGGGGAGGAGCGGCCCCGGGCGTGTGGGTGGGTGCGTTCCTTCCTTGCCGGGGGTGGGATCGGGCCTGGAAGGAAGCCAGCCGCGTGGGCAAAGGGGAGCGGCGAGCCGCCTTCCCGTCACATGGCTTCTGCAAAGAAGCCCAGGGACTACTAGAGGGAGTGGCCTTCAAATGAGACAGTGGGGATTGGGATGACAGATTCAGGTTGTTTTTTCGCTGTTGGGGTGGTCAGGCGTTGGCACAGGTTGCCCAGGGAGGTGGTGGTTGCAGAGGGTACGGTCAGGCTCAGTCAATGTGCAGAGAATGGATCAGGGTGGCGGCCATGAGGGAAGTCAGTGCGTAGTTCAGACTATAGGATGGTGATCTTTACCGTAAGAATTGTTTGATCAGAGCGAAAAAAAGCTGTAGTGCATGTTGCACAGAGAGAATCAGGTGTTGCCGAGTAAGTCACTCTCCATTCCCACTGATTTTTGCTGGGATGGGATTCTATCTTGTTTTCTGTGGTGTAAATGACATCTATGGAGCAAGGAGTCTGGGCAAAAGCATCCAATTGACAAGGTGCAGTACAGGTAATGTTATAGCAGTAGCAATTTGTCAAATTAAGAAAGGCAGTTAAGTTTACAGGATTTTATTTCCAGAGGTTTATGAGAATGTGGTGAAACTTGTTTTTTCCTTTTGCCTGTATGTGTAAGTAATGAGCTGTATATTATCTGTGCATCTTAAAAGAAATTTCCAGTTATCAGGAAGTTTAAGGGATTACTTTGATATCATTGCAGTGCTCCAAGCGGTGTCCCACTAATGTCACCCTTGAAAACTGGAATGTGAGTGACCAACAGCTTGTTCATCTTCATGCCTGGGTCCCTTTATTGCATGCATGGCAGTGCTGTTAAATTTGTTTCTTCCAGAATTTAAAAAAAAAAAAAAATTGGAGGATTGTTGGGGGTGTGTATTGGATTAACTTTTGTCCTGATATTTCCTATTTATTGCTACTCTGTTGTCAATGTCACCGCTCAAGTTTGAAGATCCCCTCTCAAATCTCTGTAGTATGCTGGGAATTTCAAATATAGAAGTGTCAATATTTGCAAAAGATTGGGTTAACTAGAATCCAATGGGAAAACACAGCCAAAGCTTCCGGTAATTACTTGGAGCAGTAACCAAGTTGTTTGGTTGGATGATTGTAGGAAGAAAAGTTACAAATGCTCCCTTGAGGAGGGCACAAGAGGCTGAGCAACTCCCAGACTGCCTTAGATCTGCCTAAGGAAAAGAATCCATGCCAGTGCTGTGGTGTATAACCATTGTGGATTGTCAGCATTCCATTTCCGGATGGAATGGAGTGGGGAGAGGGGAACTTGCAATACCTCTGGGAAGGGAGGATGCCTTCCCACCTGGGAAAGCTCTGTCACAAATGGCATTTCTGAGCTCAGGGCTCCATCTCTGCAGCATAAGGGTGGTTGCAAAGGAATGGGATTGCTCGGTTCCAGTTTCACTCTGACCGTGAGAATGTCAACAGGAGAACGTGCTGTTGCCTCGTGGTGGCAGCCAAACTATTTGCTGCTCTTCCTTAGCAGTCTGAGGTTCTGATCATGTGTTAACCGAGAGCTGCACTGCCTCAATTGGTTCTATTCAATAATGCAGAGCCTTCACTCAAGGTTAGAAGTGATGTGCAGTTGAAGATCAAACTGTAAGAGCATCTTTTTTCTGCTTTATTTCCTACAGGGTAAAGTCTCAATGTGTGTATCAAATCAAAAGCTGGCTTTACTTTTAGATGATGGATACAGATCTATGTTATGGCTACTGGGCAGGTAATGAAACTTTTTTTTTTTAATTATGCTATCCAAACTTGAAAAATACATTTCCAATTAAAATGCAAAAAATTTTTGCCATCCGAGGTAATGTAAAATGTGTGTTTTATCATCTTCCTGCAGTATAAATCAAACCAACAAAAACTATCTAGTGTCTGTTGCACCAGCTACATCTCTATAAAGTAGCCTGGAAAGATTGGAGAATCGGTACAAGAATAAACCAAAGGAAAGTCTTCTGAGAAGAGGGAGTGAAAACAGGAAACAGATGAGTTCTGAAGGGAAAAGTATAAAAAAGAGAAACAATTACCAATGATTTAGCAAAAATAAAAAAGCACAAAGATGTGTGGTTACATCTTGTAGCTAGAGGATCTGGAGAATTGTATTGTATATTTTAAAATTCTAATCTGGACAGAGACAATGTGTAATCCAGGTTATGAACTAAGAAGAGTTGTAAGAGTTATGAGGCATAGTCACGATAAAAGTTGTGAGAATGAGCTGAAACAAACTCTGTGTCCACTGTAAAAGAGTTCCAGAAGAGATGATGAACTCATGGCTGGCACAGAGCAGTCGAGTTACGAAGCCTTTCTTGTTTCAGCAGGATAGAGAAAAGAGGAGGCCTCCAGTAAGGCGCTCCCAGAAGCCAGAGGCAGAGCAGCGATTGTCCTGGAGCTGCCAGTTCCCTGACCGAGGTTCCAAGAAGGATGGGGCGGTACCAGAGGAGAAGACTTTGGGTGTGGTGCTGGACAAAAGCCTCCAGCAGCAAAGGCAGATGTACCCATCTGCAGGGCACTTAGAGCCATCAGCAATGGAGAAGAAGGATGAGGATGAATTGCACAGGTCGGATCCTCCTGGCAGGAGATTTGACCATAGCCAGTACCCTGTGAGAGCTGCAGGACTGGAGACAGAGGAAGCCCTTTGGACAGGACTGGCTGCTCCCTCAGAGCCGCAGCTCTCAGCAGAAGCGGCTCATTGCTGAGGATGCACCTGTCCAGGAAGAGCATTGCAGAGGAGTAGGAGTCCAGCTCATTGCAGTCAGGGAATGGCTGAGGGATGTTTGCCAGCAGCAACTTTGCTGGAGGTGCCAGTTCCAGTCCGTGACTCGCAGGATGCTGTGGCGCTGCCATAGGAGAAGGCCTTTGGCCAACTCCATGGTGCTAGAGAAGGTCCTGGCGCAGCAAAGGCAGGTGTTTGCAGCTGCAGGGAATTCCCTGACGTCAGCAGTGGAGGAGCAGAATGAGGAGGATCTCCACACTTGGGATACTTGTGGCAGGAGCCTCCATCCTTGCCAGAGGCCCGGTGAGAGCTGCCGGAGCACAGACGGAGGAAGGCCTTTGGACAGGTGCAAGGTAAGAATGATGCATGGTCGGCAGTCGTGGTGTGAGCAG